>NW_007243533.1:182172-206695 GCF_000164805.1 Carlito syrichta
AGGAGTGGGGGGCATACCTCATCAACAAGGTACCTGCATAATGAACATTTGTATACCTAACCCTGAATTTTACCCCACATCTTTAAAAAGTAAAAAAAAACAACAACAATAACAATAAAAAAACTTCTGAATCTCTACTAGAATATAGAGTCTATGAGGTTTTTCACTAGCATGCTCCCATCCTCAGATGTGAAGCCACCTTGAAAATCAGCAGTCTCTCAGATACTGGAAAAGGGCAAACCAGGAGCTTCTCAGAAATTCTATTTCCAGAGCATTATTCTTATTTGACATATCTCTTAGTGGTAAAAAATGTGCCACTTGTAAGGCATTGTTGTTATATGACATGACTCAGGGATTGCTATGTGGGAAAATCTCTATTTGTAGGGCTTTTGTCTAAACAACTAACTGCATTTTTTTAAACACAGCAATTGGCTGAGGCAACATCAGTTTAGAAAAGAAAAAAATCCCAGTGTGGAATATCTAAAGGAAAGAGATATCCACAGGCTACATGTTACAGGAAATATAGATTGTGTTAGCTCCCCAGGATTGCCATAGCAATGTACCAAAAATTAGGTGACTTAAAACAACAGAAATTTACTGTTTTATAGTTCTGGAGACTAGAAGTCTGAAACCAAGATATTGGGAGCACCATGCTCTCTCTGACAGGTCTAGGTGAGAAAGCTTTCTGGACTCTTCTAGCTTCTGGTGATTCTAACGCTCTTTAGCATTCCTTGGTTTTAGATGTATTACTGCAGTCACGTACCACTCTCTCTCTCTGCTGGTCTTCATATTATCTTATCCCTGTGCCTATCTGTCTCTGTGTTCTAATTTTTTTCATAAGGACATCAGTCTTATGGGATTAGGGCCCACTATAATAATCCTATTTTAACCTGATTGCCTCTGTAAAGACTACATTTCAATGTAAGTACACATTCTGAGGGACTGAGCTTCCAAATTAAACATATATTTTTGAGGGGACACAATTTAAACCATAATATAGACTTTACAGACTTAGTTCAGAAAAGTGACTAAACACACGTGTGTTTTCACACACACACACACACACACACACACACACACACACACACCCCAATAAAATAACAATAGCAGACTCTGTGGAAAAGGAACCTTATTTTCACAGTTGCCATATTATATTATCTAAAATACCCAGTTTTCAGCAAAAATGTATGTGACTCATAAAGAAACAAGAAAGTATGACTCATATACTGGAAAAAAAAAAAGTCAATAGAAACTCTTCCCAAGGAAGCCAAGATGTTGGACAAGCCAAATGTTGAACAAACATTTTTTAAATAATCAACTATTACAAATATGCTCAAAGAAGTAAAGGATAAAGAATGTAACAAAAATAAAAGTATAGCAATAACATCCTACCAAAAAGAGGACAGTAATAGGGATAAATACATTATAGAAAAAAAGAACAAAATAGAATTTCTAGAAAGAAAAGTACAATAACTGAAATGAACAATTCACTACAGGTCCACAATAGCAGATAAGAGCTGGCAGTAAAAAGAATCAGTGAGCTTGAAAACAGATCAGGTAAAATTATCCACTCTGAGAACAGGAAGAAAAAAGAATAAAGAAAGATGAAATGAACCTCAGAGCATACCAATGTGATAGGAGTGCCTGTAGAAAACGAGAGGAAGGGATTGAAAGCATACTTGTGGAAATAATGGCTGAAATCTCCCCAAAGTTTATAGAAGAAAAAAACAAATGAACCCCAAGTAGACTAAACTTAAAGAGATTCAAACCTAAATATATTATAGTCAAACTGTAGAAAGACACAAGAAGAGAATCGTGAAAGCAGTAAGAGATAACCAATTATGTATAAGAAATTCGAATAAGATTAATGCCGACATTTCATCAGAAACTTTGGATACCAGAAAGCAGCGGGATGACACACTCAAAGTATTAGCAGAGAGAGATAACTATCAACCAAGAATTCTACATCCCACAAAACACATTGTCAAATTGTGGGAGAAATAAAGATATTCCTAAATAAACAAATACTGAAGAATTATACAATCAGCAGACCCCATCTAAAAGACTTTTTAATGCCTAAAATGAAAGGCACTAGTATTAGAAAAGGTAACTACATAAATAAATATAAAAGACAATAGAAATATAATTTTTGTTATTCTTGTCTCCTTCCTATATGATTTAGCAGACAACTGTATAAAGAAATAAATATGAATATGTGTTAGTTTTCTAATGTATAAAGAAATAATTTGTATAATAATAATTTCACATAGGAGGAGAAAGGATATAGAGCAACACTGGGAACAAAGTTTCTATGTTCTGTTGAATTTGTTAGTATTCATTCTATCTAGATTGCTTTAAGTTATGATGGTAGTTGTAATCCTCAGGTTAACCACTAAGAAAATAACTTTGTTAAAAAGAGTAAACTAAACAACATGGGAATTTAAATGACACACTCAAATATATCTACTTAACACAAGAGAAACTGGTGAAGAAACAGAGGAACAAAAAAGACATAAGATATAAAGAAAACATGTAGCAAAATGGAAGTCTCATATTCTACTTTATCACTAATCATGCAAAATGTAAATAAAATAATTAAATGCTACAGTCTGAAGGACAGTGGCAGGTTGAATGAATTAAAAAATGATCCAATAATATGCTGTCTACAAGAAATAACCTAGTTCAAAGATACAAATCAGGAAAAAGCTAAAAGATGGAAAAAGATATATAATGCAAAAGGTACCCATTATAGGACTAGAGAGGCTATACTAATAAAAGAAAAAAAGACTTTAAGAAAAAAATTCTACTAGACAGGGGAGATATTATATAATGATAAAAGCTTCAACTCAACAGGAACAGATAATGTTAAACTATAAACACCTAAAAACTGAGTCTGAAATTTACAAAACCAAAATGGACAGAATTGAAGGTAAAAGTTTTTAAAAATTGAACAACAACAATAGTTATGAACTTTAATACTCCACTGTCCAAAATTGATAGAATGGCTAGAAAGAAAATGAGCAAATATATATAAACAAAAAATATTATCAACCAACATGAACAAACACATATCCACACCAGAATATACATTCTTCTCAACCACACATGGAATATTTTCTAACATAAATATTATGTCATAAAATAAGTGTTAATAAATTTAGAAGAATGAGAATCATACAAATAAGGTTATAGTCAAAATTTAAAAAAAAAAACAGAAGGAAACTACAGTAATCAAGACAGTATGGCATTGGCAAAAGAATAAAGAAATAGCCGGGCTCGGTGGCTCAGCCTGTAATCCCGCGCCTTTGGGAGGCTGAGGTGAGTGGATTGCCTGAGCCCATGGGTTCAAGACCCGCCTGGGCAGCGAGACCTCATCTCTACAATAAATAAAAAAATCAGCCGGGTGTGGTAGCGCATGCCTGTAATTCCGGCTACTTGGAAGGCTGAGGCGGAAGGATCGCCAGAGCCCAGCAGGTCGAGGCTGCGGTGGCCGGGAGCGGCCACTGCACTCCAGTCTGGGTGACAGAGTGAGACTCCAACTCAAAAAAAAAAAGAATAAAGAAATAAATCATAGGAACAGAATATAGAGCCTAGATATAGATTCACAAAAATATAGTCAACTAAACTTTGACAAAGGAACCCAATGGAGAAAGGAGAGTCTTTTTTAAAAATAAATTGTACTAGAACAATTGGACATCCAAATGCAAAAAAAAAAAAAAAGTGAAGCTAGACACAACCACACATCTTTCACAAAAATTAACCCAAATGTATTACAGACCTAAATTTAAAACAGTTGACCATAAAACTCTAGAAGATAACTTGCTGACTTTAGGTTTGGTGATGACTTCTTAGATCCAACACCAAAAGCTCAATCCATGAAATAAAAAATGGAAGTTAGATATCATTACTATTAAAAATGTCTACTCTTCAAAAAAAAAAAAAAACTCACTGTTAAGAGAATGAAAACATAAGTCAAGACTGGTAGAATGTTTGAAAAACATTTATCTAATCAAGGGATTGTATCTCAAATATGCAAAGAATTCTTAAAACTCAGCAATAAGGAAGTAAATAACCCAATTAAAAATCAGGCATGATAAATGAACAGACATCTTCACCAAAGAAGATATATAGTTGAAAAATAAGGGTATTAAAAGATGCTGAATATCATATGTCATTAGGGAAACATCAGCTAAAATAACAGTGAGATACCATGACACACCTATTAAAATGACTAAACTCCAAACACTGACAGCACCAAGTGCTGACAAGGATGTGGGGCAATGAGAATTCTCATTTATTACTGGTGGGAATGCAAAAAAATGGTACATTTGTAAGACAGTTTGGCAGTTTCTGACAAAAATAAACATAGGCTTATCATATGATCCAGCAATTGTACACCTGGTATTTTCCCAAATAAGTTGAAATATCCACACTAAACCTTGCACATGAAGGTTTACTGCAGCTTTATTCATAATTTACTAAAACTTGGAAGCAAATAAGATATCCTTCAATAGATGAATGGATAAGCACACTGGTACATCTTAATTGTGATATGCATACCATAGAATATTATTCAGCAACAAAAAGAAACCATGGTAAAAACAAATAGAAAATTCAGATACATATTGCTAAGTGAAAGAAGCCAATCTAAATAGACTATGTACTATATGATTTCAACAACATGATATTCTGCAAAGGGTACAATTATAGAGACAGGAAAAAATAAGTGTTTCCCCAGGGTCTGGGGAGAAAGAGAATAAGTGGAACACAGGGGAAATTGTTTGGGCAGTGAAAGCATTTTGTATGACACTATAATTGTATGATAAAGTATGATGTATATACATTATTATACATTTGTAAAAACTCACAGAATTTACAACACAGAGTGAACCCTAATGTAATACAGACTTTAGTTAATAGTAGTGTATCAATATTGGCTCATCAGGTGTAACAAATGCACCGTATTTGTATAACATGTTAATAATCCGAAAAACTGGGTATGAGATAATGAAAGGGAGGCTGATGGGTTGCAGAATAATGTGGGAATTTTCTATAGTTTATGTTCTATTTTTTTTAAAAACCCAAAACTGCAGTAAAAAAAATAAAGTCTATTAATTTTTTAAAAGAAGAATCAGGCCAGACACAGTGGAAGGTTGGATGGGAGTATTGCTTGAGGCCAGGAGTTTGAGACCAGACTGCACAATATGGCAAAACTTTGTCTCTCAAAAACAAACAAACAAAAAAACAGGTCCAGTGGCTCATGCCTGTAATCCCAGCACTTTGGGAAACGGAGATGAGAGGATTGCCTGAGCCTAGGGGTTTGAGACCAGTCTGGGCAATTTGGCGAGACTTCATCTCTACCATAAATCAAAAAATTAGCTGGGCGTGGTAGCGAGTGCCTATGGTTCCAGCTACTTAGAAGGCTGAGGCGGAAGGATCGCCTGAGCCCAGCAGGTTGAGGCTGTGGTGGCCATGAGTATGCCACTGCACTCCAGCTTGGGCGACAGAGTGAGACTCCAACTCAAAAAAAAAGGTATAGATTCCCAGGCTCCATGTCCTAAATTGGAATCTCTGGAAATGGGGCTCAGAAATCTGTATTTTCTTAAAAGTAGAATCAATAGGAAGATAGCAATTCTCTTTCAAATTAAATTATAGATTTAATATAATACCTATCAAAATTCCAGTAAGCTTTTTTTGCATAAATTAACAAATAAATCCTAAAATTTATATGGAAATTCAAAACCATGAAATAGTCAAAATAATTTAGGAAAACAAGAGCAAAGTCGGAGGATTTTCACCTCTCAATTTCAAAACTTACTTTGAAAGCCATAGTCTGGCACTGGTTTATAGACATATAAGCATATAGATTAATAGAAAAACATTGAGAGTCCAAATAAAGCCTTATTTTTTAGTCACCTGAGTTTTACAAAGGTACCAAGGCAATTCAGTGGGGGGAAAGTATAGTCTCTTCAACAAATGGTACTAGGGCCATTGAGTATCCTCAAAGTCCAAGTTTGCTTCAAAGATCTATGAAATGCTTTTGGGGGTTATTTTCCCATTGTCTTTAATAGAAGCTAACTTCTTTTTATCCTTTTTAATGTTTTTGTTTTGTTTTTTTTTGAGTTGGAGTCTCACTCTGTCGCCCAGACTGGAGTGCAGTGACCGCTCCCGGCCACCACAACCTCGACCTGCTGGGCTCTGGCAATCCTTCCACCTCAGCCTTCCAAGTACCGGAATTACAGGCGCGTGCTACCACGCCCAGCTGATTTTTTTATTTATTGTAGAGATGAGGTCTCGCTGCCCAGGCGGGTCTCGAACCCGCGGGCTCAGGCAATCCACTCACCTCAGCCTCCCAAAGGCGCGGGATTACAGGCTCAGCCACCGAGCCCGGCTCTTTTTAATGTTTTTAAGGAAATGGTCACTTGACCATACTCTTAGTGCTTTCTTCCTAATGCATTTTTTAACTTTTTACATGGTCAGGCAGAGAGCTTTCCAAATATTTCCTTTCTGCTTCCCTTTTAATTACAAATTTTGTATTTAAATCATTTATCTCTTTTGTCATTTTACTGTAAGCAGCCAAAAGAAGTCATGCAGAACCAAGAACACTTTGTTGTTTATACATTTCTTCGGCCAAACATCCTAGTTCATCATTCTTTAGATCTGCCTTCCAACAAGTCCTAGGACACAGACATAATTCTGCCAAGTTCTTTGTCACTGTATAACAAAAGTGGCCTTGATTCCAGGTTCCAATGCCTTCTTGCTCATCTCAGCTTGAAGTTTAATCAGAATATTTTTTGCCATTTATATTCTTACCCGCATTCTGATCACAACACTTACATGATCCCTAAGAGTATTTTGGCTCTTGTCTTCTGAGCCCTCATGAGAATTATCCTTAACATTCCAGTTATGGCAATCTAAGTTTTTTTCTATTGTTAAGTAAAAATTAGAGGAGGCCACTGTTTTGGACTAAACTCTTGGACTAGGCCTTAACAGACTGACTGAAAATCAAACTAAGGTCACCTATGCTAAAATTCCACATCATCAAACCAAAACTACCTTGTGACAGCCAATTTCCCAAACAGGCCAGTTTCGATCTTCAATGAGCTTGTTAGTGAAGTTCCCTCTGATGTAATCCTTGCAACAACCTGAAGTAACCTGGTGTTAACCAATCAGTCATTTTTCTGTTATTCTGTTTTCCTGTCTATGCCTTACAAGGAAAATAACTTTAAAATAACCAATCTGCTCTTTATTCTCTATTTTGGCTTTCTTCAGCCCTTTTCTGTCTACAAACCAATCTCCTTTATAACCAACAAAGTCAGCTTCACCCCCAAACATGGGGTTCTTTCTTGTTTCCAAAGCTAACATGTGAAATCAGAAGTGGGGGTCAAACAGGGCAGGTTTTAATTTTATGGTCATAAAATGAAGAAGTTTACAAATGAACTTTACAAATCAACCTTTCCCCAGATGAGAAGTGAAGGGGTTAAATTAAAGGATTTCTCTAATGAAGGGGTTTGACATTAAAAGCAAGGAGAGGAATAATCATGTCTTTTCTGGAAATGAGCAGAGATTTCCTGGAATTCTAAACATATCCCTTTTGTCTCCTTTTTTGGTTCGAAGTTTCTACCCATGGCTGCTGAGGGGTCTATCATTTAATATGGAACGTGTGTTGCAACAAGGTTAGAGATTCTTCAGAGGTCAAGTGGTTAGCTAAATTTCACTGGGTTAACTGGTTTGTTCAAGGGAAATTCTGCCCACAGGCCTTTCTGTTTCTTAAAGATAAGTAGGGTTAGTTCAGGGCAGAAATATAGCTATGACATGTAGGCACTATAATAGGCAACACCTTGCTCAGTTCACTGGAACATTTATTCTACTTTTTGGAATCTAGTGTTTTCTGACACTAGAATTGCAATAAAAGCAAATTAAGGCCATTAGACTAAATCTGTAGTTTTGACTTTTGACACTAGCCTTCTCTTCCAAATTCTTCCAGCCTCTACCCATTACCCAGTTCCAAAGCTGTTTCCATATTTTCGGGTATTTGTTATAGCCATAGTCCCACCTCTCACTACCAATTTTCTGTCTCGGTTTGTTTTCTGCTGTTATACTAGGATACTTGAGAATGAGCAATATATAAAAAAACAGAGATTTATTTTTTACAGTTATAGTAGCTAGGAAGTCCAAAATAGAGGGGCTACATCTAGTGAGAGCCTTCCTGTTGTGTTATAGTATGGCAGAAGGCATCACATGGTGAGAGAGCACATGGTGGGTGAAGGGAGGGAAAGGGAGGGAGAAAGAAATGTAACACACAGGCCCAAGCCTTTTATGATTGGCATTAACCTATTCATGAGAGTGGAGCCCTCAGGACTTAAACACCTACCATTAGGCCCCCAATTCCCAACACTTGTATTGGAGAGTAAGTTTCCAACACATGTTTTTTGGATGGGTCTACAATTAGAATGTGCAGACATATATATCTGACAGGTCCTATGTAGGCCATCCACAAGAGAAGGGATAAGAATTGGGCTCTTGGGCATCACCAGTGTTATGAAACAGAGTAGATACCAAAATAACACCACATTCTATCCAGGTTACCCTTTTCAAAGTGTAATGCTTAGCCTTCACCAAGAATCTGGTGGGATACATTTAATAGAAAGTAAAAACCCAGTGTAGGACTTAACAAATCAAGACATGGGAGATGAGATAAGCCCCCTACCATATCACCACAGTAGCACTTACAGAAGCCCCTAAAAATTTTAAATCTAACCCAGAAAAAAGGAGGGCAAGAAAAGACTGAAAGGAGAAAACATCCTGAATGTGATTAAATTTCAAAATTAAATGCCAGAAAAATAACTGAATTTATTTTTGCTTAAAAATGACTAAACTAAATTATCTGCCTCAGGCAAAATAAGGACCTGGAGACAGAAATCAAAGTGAATGATGAGAAAAATAAAGGAACAGAGACTTGAGAAGCTCTTAGAGCAGGAACTCTATCCTCCACTGTGGTCTTCAAACTTTAACTCTGAGAACATGGTAGGAATGGCTTACCTGAGGTTTCTATGAGTGTATACTGGTGGTCATTTAATCTTCATGTATCCATGGAAAATCTAAAAAATGCCAGGACCAACACTGGTAATGAGCTATCAGAGAATAAATGAGTCACGTAAACAACTCATTGCATGTGTAAGACCTAACAAGGAAACCTGGGAGCTCTTTACTGACTTATTTTAATAATTTACAAATTGGGCACAAATGATGACTGTAAAAATAGCTTTCAACTATCTTGCTCCTAAACTTTGGAATCTGTTAAATAATGTCTATTTAGATTTTTCCCCTGGGCAGAGGAACATTTAATACATTCTTTTATTAAAGTTCCTCGAATTTAGCAAAAACTAGAATGCATGTCCTATTTTATTTCTCCCGTTCACATGTCATCTAGGTGACCCTTTTTAGGAAATAATATATACTTGTTTTCAATATATTTTAGTAAACATTAAGCATTTTTTTCTTATTTTGTTCAGTTTAAAACATTTATAACAAACCAACTTGTATTAGCCCTACCTTATTTGTCAGACGCTGATGCAGTTATGTCATTTAGCTCATAGGAATAGCATTAAAATACGCATTTTATACATGTGAAGAGAAAAATTTAAATAATCAAATATTAACTATATTTTATAATCTCATATTTTGACTTGGCTTAAAATTTCACAACTATGACATAATGGCATGTACTGCAGACAAGGATTATACTTCTACAGAAAAAAAATGGGGGCTAGTCTTTGAAAATGAAAATTTGGAAAATGTTTCCATTGCTAGTTGCATAATGTGTTATATAACATGCTGGCAAAGAAAAAAGCTTTTAAAATCATAAGGAAAAAGTGTCTGTCACACTTTTACTTATAACTTAATACATAGTACTAAGAAAAATGTCTAAATCCTTCATGAAAAATATATCACATTGCACAAATAAAGGGACCAACTATGAGAAAGAGAGAAAAATAGATATTGGAAGACTAAAGAGAAGTGCTATGAGAAGAAAGAGATAGTTGGAGAGAAAGAGAGATAAAGAGGAAAGGAAAAAAGATCTGATTTATTCTTTTTGCTATTAATTAAATTGTACTCTTCATATCTTAGGCAGTCTTTCAAAGCAGAAGTTTTTATATTGGCATATAATAATGTTTTGGAGGAAATGGCCAATTTATAAAAGCCTCTGCTTGTAAAATATTACAGTTTGCCCAGCATATGAGGTGATACTTCTAAGTAGTCTTCTAAATAGAAAAATGATAAATGGAAAAGAGCAAAAGCAAACTGAAATTTGATCTTGAAATTCTTCATTGCATTGAAAAGAAGGCAATGCACACTGGCTGCAATATAATAATTCCTTTAAGAATTTGAAGCCGGGCTCGGTGGCTCAGCCTGTAATCCCGTGTCTTGGAAGGCTGAAGGAGTGGATTGCCTGAGCCCGCGGGTTCGAGACCCGCCTGGGCAACTTGGCAAGACCTCATTTCTACAATAAATCAAAAATTAGCCGGGCGTGGTAGCGTGCCCCGGTCGTTCTAGCTACTTGGAAGGCTGAGGCGGAAGGATCGCCGGAGCCCAGCAGGTCGAGGCTGCGGTGGCCGCGACAGAGTGAGACTCCAACTCAAAAAAAAAAAAAAAAGAATTTGGTGTACCCATACTTTGCTTTAACCATATTTCATTGTATCAGTTAGGACTACATGCAAATCAAATTATAGGAAGTCTGAGTGATTTGATAAAAAACAAAGTCATCTCTTTTTTTGCATAAGAGGAAACCTACAATAGACATCAGTTCAGTGGTTCACTTTCATACTTTCATCAGGGTCCCTAACAGTCATGGATGACTGCTAGGACTTTGAGGGGTACCTAAATTACAGCAAGAGAGAGGGAGGGAGTGGTAGTGCTGCCTCACATGTTTTTTTTAGAAGAAAATCAAGATAATTCATGGAAATTTTCTAGCTTGAGGGATAGAAAGAATTGTTGGTGCTAACTAAATGGTATCAGCATGTTTTCTTTTTATTTATTTATTTATTTATTTTTTGAGTTGGTGTCTCACTCTGTCACCCAGGCTGGAGGGCAGTGACATAATCACAGTTCACCACCGTCTCAACCTCCTGGCCTCAGGCAATCCTTTCGCCTTAGCCTCCCATGGAGTTGGGGCTATAGGTGTGCGCCACCATGCCCAGCTAATTTTTAAATTTTTTTTTGTAGAGAAAAGAAGTCTTGCTATGCTGCCTAGGCTGGTCTCGGACTCCTGGGTTCAAGTAATCCTCTTGCCTTGACTTCTCAAATTTCTGGGATTGCAGGCGTGAGCCACTGCATCTAACAATGTCCATAAGTTTTCAAGAACTGTTTTTAATTCTTTGTCCTAAGATTATTACTATGAAATAAGTCAGACTCTAGAATTCCATAATAAACTATAAGGAATTTATCTCAAAAGAACTAAATATTCAAAGACTAAAGTAACCTTTAGGTTATTACTTTGTATTATACCCATTAATAAAATGCCAGTAGCATGTGGCACGGCACACCTTTCTTTTCCCGATAACTGGCTTCCCCTCAGCATCTGTGTCTATAAAGAGCAGGCACTTGGCCCAAGGGCATGCACATATCAGTGGCTTAAGGACACTTTCTCTAACTTGATCAATAAAGTGAGTTGGGCAAGCAAATTCCTCTCCTGAGGAATTAAAATTTTTATACAGAGGTAGAAATGGTCACAGTCGTGAATGTGAAAGTGTCCCACAGAGCGGAAAAGGACCCATAGTAGGGCATATGCACTTGTAAGAAAAGATATGGTGAAGCAGAAGTTTATAAAGGACACTGTAAGTGCCTAGAATGCATCATTTAATTTTTTTTTCCTGCAGGGTTCAAGAACCAGTAAGTTTAAAAAATCTGACCTAGCAAATTTCCTACATTAAAGCGCTAGGAAACGAGTAATGAAAATTTTCAGAAATAGTTATTTATTTTATAAGTAAGGAAAATAAAATGCTATTTATTCTAGTATTTGAATAAATGTTGACTTAAAAGCATGAATCCACAAAACAAACAGTGTTAAATTGCAACTAACTCACCTAGAAAATTTTTAAAATTCGTTGCTGAATGACAATGATATTAAAAGTTCATGACTTAGTATTTCATACAAACAACAAGTTCTGGTAGGTGGGAACCGAGAAATTCCTTTACAGAGAAGAACACTGAAACATATTTTTTTCTGGACCACAGTAGCAGATATTTAAAAGTGCCAAAACTGACTCCCTAAATACTTTGAATGTTTATCTACTAGTTTAATTTAGTTTATTTTTCATGTTTCACAATATTTCCACATGATCGGCAATCTGGAAAATCTCGCAGCCTGGAAATAATTTTTCTTCTTTCCCACTGGCTTCACATATGGGTGTTCATCAGAACTGCTATCAGGGGAAAGCTAATGAAATAAATTGAGAGATGTTGGAACATATCTTCAAGGCCAACAGAAAGAAACAGAGCCATCAGATCCATTAATGCATCTTCCAGTAAGTTATCAGATGACTCAGGTGAAACAAGTTAATCAGCAATGTTAAAGATTCTATAAAACGCACGGGCCTCTCTTTATTTATGGCTGTTTCTGTTTCAGGCTGAGTATTCTGTGAAGACAGGACCAAGCAACCAAGGCACCATTCTTTATCTTAGCGGTATCTCATAGAAGGAGGGTTCCATCGAATTCAGGGGAACTCGTGGACCTCACAGGACTCCATGAAGGCACCATGTTGGAGATTATTTAGATTCTTAAGTTATTGTTCATATGTGAGAGTGCCATGGGTTTGCTCTTGCCTCCAGAGACAGGGAAAGCATCTGAGGCAAGGAAAGGTCATAAACACACACACACACACACGCACACACACACACACACACAAGGAAAGGTCATATACACACACATACGCACACACACACACACCAAGAGACTATTTTTGATAACTTGAACATGGAAAGATCAGCTTAGCTTTCTGTGAGCTATTTAAAACCTGCTCTGGATTCTCAGGCAGCACCAGCTCTTCTGATTACAGGTTACAAGCCAAGTCTTAAAGGTCTGTGCAGTCCTCCACACTGCCAGGACACCCGGTGTTCTTACCTTGATAGTGAAGTCTAGATATAATGGAACAATCTCCATAAATATCTGTGCATGGAGGTTAATATAATTAACTCCATTTAAGAAACCAGCCAACAGGCTCCGGGTCTAGTATCATCAGGAGAATCCACATTAAATCTGGCTCCAAATCTCACACTGTCCAACTTATTCACAACTCTCAAGACAATCCTGGTAGGCTATGAAGACAGTATTTGAAGAAATAAGATGCATATTGAGGAGTATGAGAGGCTAGTGCTTAAGTTCACAGAAACCAGAGCCAGATGGGCTATGGCCTTTGGCACTTTGCTTAAACTTAAGGTACCTCAGTTCTCCCCATTTAAAAATGAGACTGATGGTAATAAGCACAGCATAGATGTGTTGTGAAAACTAAATGTGTTTAATATTTGTAAAACGATGAGAAATACTTTCTGGAACATTGTGAGTGCATAAGGAGAAATATTTTCTGGAACATTGTTAGTGCAATTCAGGAGATCCTGCTCTCCATAAAAACTTATTCTACAATACCAAAAATAATTCAAAGTTACATGTTCTCACTAAATAGGAAAAATTCACATGACTTTTATGACACCATTGATCTATATCTTTCGTCTTGTTGCAGAATAAAAAAGTCCCTATCAATAGTAAAATAGCGAGTGTATGAAGATTTGTAACTATGAATATTGAGAGTGCAAAGTTTGTTAAAATCTTTTATATTTCTATATCTGAAATCAGTTTTACTCTCAAGCCCTGATTTTCATCTGTGGTAGAATAGTCATTCTTATCAATTCAAGATGGCTTAGTTAGTGTCAGTCTAAAACTCGGTCTCTTATGACTATGCCATTTCTCCCCTCTCCATTGCTCCTTCTTTCTGGAGTAAACTTCCTGGAAATTTTCCTGGGACATTTGTTTTGTGCCTCTGGAAAAGGAAGAGATCTGCCTCAGGTTTGACAGCACAGGTAGAGTGGATCTTTGTTACCTGATCTTGGGCATCTGCCTCTTCCTGTGAGAAGCAGGTCCCTTATATGTGTCCTCAGCTGATGTGTCACAGAGTCTGTTGCCTTGGCCTGCACTGTCCACTCTGTAGATTCTGCTACAAGTTTCCATAACCCCAGCCATGAGCTACCTCGGCAAATCTTCATTCTTAGCCAAAACAATTTGAGGAAGAAGGGGTGGATTAGCTCATGCTCTCTTTGTCCAAACATGCCACACCCCCATTTCTACTAAAGTTGTGTTTTGTTGGTGCTAGACTATATTAGTCATCTATGACTTTATAACATATTACCCCAACACTTAGTGATTTCAAACAAAAAGCATGCATTATCTCCGTGTCGACTAGTCAGGAAATAAGGAATAGCTTAGCTTGTTGGTTCTAGCTTGAGTCTCTCATGAGACTGCAATTACAGTTACCTGAAACATTGACTGGAGCTGAAAGATCTGCTTCTAAGCTCATGCATGTGGCTGTTGGCAGGAGGTATCAGGCCTCAGGCCCCAGTCTTCACTGACTATTGGCCAGAGGTGTCAAGTCCTCACCATGCAGTCCTGTTTGTAGAACTTCTGGGAATTTTCTGGGCATGGCAACTAGCTTCCTATAGAGCAAGTGATGTGAGACACAGAAAAAGGTAGAGACATATTGTCTTTTATGACCTGTTCTCAGAAGTCATATACCATCACTTCTGCCATATTCCATTGGTTACGCTGATGCAATATGGGAGAGGCCTACACAGTGATGGACACCAGGAGGTGGAAGTCACTGAGAGGTAATATGGAGGTCACTGTTACTTGAATATTCTGTCAGTTTTCTCTCCTTCCAGAGTTCCATGTGGGATGTGAAACGCAAGTCATTCTTATTTCTCAGCCCCAAATTTACAGGAGCTAATACAGGCTCTGGAGTTTACTATCTGGGTTCTAATTCTGTTTCAACACTCACTAACTATGTGACTCTGGACAATTTACTTGACATTTTTGCCTGAAAAATTCTCATGTATAAATGGTATAATAAAAGTTTTGTTGGAAAAATTATTAGAGATTATACACATAAAGCACTTAGAACAATCTGGTATATAGATATTGCTCAGTATATACCATCATCATCATTATCCTTGATACTCAAAAATATTTCAGTGAAGAAACAGAAAAATGGGCAGATAGGGAGCAAAGTCTCACACTGTATCTAAGTTCTTTGGCCCTTTTTTTCCAAATCTTCCTCAATTATTTTCCTTAAACCCAGGAAGACTATTTTTGGTTGGGTTTCTGATTTTGTTTTTTAATTTCCTTACTTAAAACTGCTCTTTTATCTTTACCCTACAACCTTATCCTCCATGGTTATAGTATATGCCTTGCTTTAGGTATACCAATTTTCGTTCTTAATGACTAAAGCCAAGATTTTGGAATTCCAAGAGCACCTTTCTCTCCCCAGCACCTGGTTCATGGAATCTTCATTACCCCATTTCAGAACTCATAGTCAGTAACAAGGAGGGTAGCTAATGCTCTCTATGGGCCAGGCACTGACACATTGCTTTATACATTAATACATTCAATCATCACAATTATATGATATAATGTGACCAAATATATAAGAAATGTATTTCTTGTTCCTGACACAAAGCTACTAACATTCTTGCAATTTCCTGAGTGAAAGGGCGATAGCAGTATCTTTTGTTTGATATTTGATTTTAGTCCCAGATTCTTAACACAAAGGTTTCTAAAATCTTTGGAATTTCCCGAGTGCTAGTGTGAGCAGAGCACTTTTTTTATTAATAAGAAACCCCTTTCTACCATAATCGAATGTATCCTGCTTGGAGCATGGGGCTGGTTGCCAGGGAAACCTTGTGGTTAGAGAGTTGGAACTATCAGCACCACCCTCAAAGGAGAGAGATGGGGGATTGAGACAATCAGCAATAGTCAATGATTATATAGTATATCAACAGTCAATGATTTACTCAATCGTGCCTACATAACAAAATCTCCTAAAATGAAGGGGTTCCAGGAGATTTCTGGTTGATAAATAAATCCACATGCACTGACAGTGGTGCATCCCAGCTCCACAGGACAGAAGCTCTTGGGCTCAGGATCTTCTGGACCTCGCCCTAAGTACCGCTTCATTTGGTGGTTCATTTGTATTCTTTATAATATGTTTTATAATAAATTGATAATAGTAGATAGAGTGTTTTCCTGAATTCTGTGAGCCATTTTAGCAAATAATCAAACCTGAGGAGGGGGTTGTGAGAATTGAGCTGAGGATTTGTGACCAAGTCAGACAGAAGTGGGGTAACTTAGGAACCCACTACTTACTGCTGACATCTGAAGCAGAGGGCAGTCTTGTGGGACTGAGCTGTTATCCTGTGGGGTCTGTGCTAACCGTGAGTAGTTATTATCAGAATTGAATCAAATTGCAGGATATCCATGTCTGCAGAGAACTGGAGATTCACTTGATGTGGAAAATTCACACACTTGCTATCAGAAATGTTGTGAGTAGAGAAACAGTTTTCCTTTATACAGGTATTATTGTTACACCAGTTTCACAGATGAAACAGGCACACGGAGGCTTAAGGGGCCAAGTCCACAGAAAATAACCAGCAGAGTTGTCCTTTGAGCCCAGGCAGCCTAGCTCCAGAACGCTATCTAATAATCACCATCTAAGAATATGCTGTTGGTTTATGCTAATTCTTTTTCATTCTTTGTTTCTTGTAGCACTATATCCTAGCTTCAAGGACACTTCTTTTTAACTTTTACTTTGTAATAATTTTGGAGTTACAGAAAAATTACAAAAATAATACAAAGACTTTCTTATAAATACATCACCCAAATTCTGCAAATGTTAAGATTTACCATATTTACTTTATCGCTCTTTCTGTCATATCTCTCTTTAAGTGTGAAGACTATACAACACACACAAACAACAAACAAACAATATATATAGTCATGCATTGCTTAACATGGGGATATATTCTAAGAAATGAACTGTTAGTCATCATTGTGAAAAAATCCTAGGGTGTAAACATCATACAGAACATTATAGACTGTACTTAACATAAACCTAGATAGTATAGCCTACTGCATACCTAAGCAACGTGGTCTATCCTCTTGCTCCTAGGCTACAAATTTGTATAGTATGAGACTATACTGAATATTTTAGGCAATTATAACACAATGATAAATATTTGTGTACCTAAACATATGTAAACATAGAAAAGGTTCAGTAAAAATAGTGTAGTATAAAACTTTATGGAACCACTGTTGTATAAGTGGTTGGTCATTGACTGAAATATTGTTATACAGCACATAACTGTATGTGTGTGTCTGTATGTATAAATATATGTGTTTATGTATATATGTATGTATTTCCAAACCTCTTAAAAATAAATTATAGACATCAAACTTCTTTGTCCTTAAATATTTCAGAGTATATTTACTAATAAACCATGGTGTCCCCTTACATAACTTGCAATTATCAAAATCAGAAAATTAACATTGATACAATACTAGTGGTAGTATACTGATAAATATTTAACAACCAGTTCTCCAGGTTTAAAAAAAAAAAAAACCAAGAGCCATGGTTTGTTGCCTTTGTTTCTTCCCATGGTGTAAAGACTCCCACTACAGCCAATTTCAAGCTATCAACCTGACGTCACTAAAATTGGAGCTGGGAAGATGTACACAATCAACAGCTCTTATGAACCAGCACAAGCCCACTCCAGCACATCACTGAAAAAGTTCACTTTTATTAGTACAATGGCTGCAAAATTTACAAAGTATAAAAGAGAAAGAAAAAATCTTTAATAATAAAAATATTTTTCTACCATTTTATTTATCTAATGTCAGTTAATACCCTCCCAGTTTCATCTGAGTATTGTTGTCATTAAGAACCAAGAAGAGCCGGGCTCAGTGTCTCAGCCTGTAATCCCGTGTTTTGGGAGACTGAGGTGAGTGGATTGCCTGAGCCTGAGGGTTCAAGACCCGCCTGGGCATCAAAAAATTAGCCAGGCGTGGTAGCGCGCGCCTGTAGTTCCAGTTACTTGGAAGGCTGAGGCAGAAGGATCGCCATTGCACTCTAGTCTGGGCGACAGAGTAAGACTCCAACTCAAAAAAAAAAAAAGAACCAAGAAGAGAAGGTAGAGCCTAACGGTCCCAATTTTATGTAAAAGACTAACATGTTTTAGTTGTAAAACAACGTTATATGTGACTCACCGATGTGATGTGACTTCCATAGCAATGAAGAGAAGTTTGATAGCTTGAATTAAAGAGATGATAATTCTGCTCTAGGATTACGACCATTTGTCATTTACATGGCTGCCAGATGTTGTGAATTTGAAGCTATGAGACTGAATCTGAAAAAATGAAAATAATAACAAACCTTAAATCACAAGAATCAAATATTGCCATATAATGATGATATTTTAGCAGAAAATTGATATAAGATTTACTTTTAATTGAATACATACACTCACAATATATTGTTTCTCTAAGGCATTTGAGAATTTTTTTTTTTTAATGTACACAGCGGAAAAATAGAAATGAATATTCCAACATATCGGCTTTCACACAGGGAAAAAACTGTTGATCAGACAAATGGTGTTACCTTTATCTTCAAATCAGTGTTAGTACGTTAGGTTGGTGAGCTGAGTCAGTGCTGTGGGTATGCAAAGAATTGCACAAAAGGTAGATAAGGAGAAAGGAGTTTATTCAGAAAGTAAATCACAGAGAGAGTTGAATCTACTTCTGCGGTATTGGAGAAGGGGCCAAACACTTAAGAAAGGTTTGGCAGCGAATGCTTGAAACTGTAAGGTTTTCAGGCTTTCTTTTGGGGGGGCAGGTAAGTATTCTTGCGTGAGATAACTCAGGAGCTCTCACCATGGTGATGGGGTGGTGGTCTGTTTCTCATTTTTCTGATAACTGGATAGATGGGGGTAGCCAGTCACAGGTGGTCAGTCACATAAACAGGATGGTCTAGATCAGTAGCTGAAAGACAAATCTGGGGGACAAAGGTAATAGCCTAAGGAGGCTGGGCTGATAGCTGAGAGACAGATTCTTGGGAGATGTTAATCTTAACATCTTGTGACCAAGTAGAATGAAGTCCACCTGGGGGCCAGAAAACTGGTTGTTCTTCTAGTTAATTATTGATTATTGCTGTGTATGCAGCATTGACCTAAATACATGATCAGGCCTGTTCAAGGTCGGTGACCAGAGAAACTCCATTTTGGGCTTTGTCCTTTCAATAGGAACATTCAGAAAAAGTTAAGAGACTGTCTTAGTGCAATTACTTCCTTTTAATTTAGTATATCTTAAAGATTCAGTAGAAAGAATATATAAAGAATTTAATAAGACAAATACTAACAACCCTTTTTTTAATGAAACAAGCATGCAAATCAATTAAAGAGTTATGAATTGTTTAAAATAATGTGAACCTATAATAGACTGGGTATGAATTTAGGCACATTTATACAGTACTTCATTTCAGAAATAAAAGTATTATGCTATTTTACCAGTATTGATTTACCACAAATTTAATCTTTATTTGGAATTTGGATCATTATCAAAAAGTTGTGTTTTTTAAAAAATAGCTTTCTGCTCTGTTAGCTATTCATAAGTTACATCGAGAAAAGAAATGACAGTAATTATAAATCACTGATGTTCAACAAGTAAAATAAAGTATGACAACGAATACTAAAAGTAAAAACACAGGAATCCCATAGAGAAGATATTATAAATAAGCAAAGTGGAGATGTAATCATTGGGCTCAAAACCATGATATATTAATAGTTTAGATATGAAACCTCACAAAACTCCCTGCGTACTTCTCTGATGATACAGAAAACAGTATCTGGGTTAATGACTTAAAACAACTGAGCCGCCTCTGAACTTGTAAAATAAAGCTAAATAAAAGGAGATGATTTAATGGAGCATCTTTGTCAGGATTTTGGTTGAATGAAAGGTACACTCCAAAATTTACAGACTTTGCAGCGATGAAGATAGATTTAGAGTCTATCATACTCTTTGATCTATCATACTCAGTGATCTATCACAGAAACAAAGAATTGAGTACCACATGTTCTCACTCATAAGTGGATCCTGAACATTTACCATAATATAATAAGAAAGAGAGTGGCAGTAGTGGAACACTGCCGGGGAGTGAGGGAAGGCACACAACTTCAATAAGTGTACCTGATTTCAAACCAGGCAAAGTGGAGACCAAAGAGAGGCCCAAACTTTACCCATATGATGACCATTTGCATACCTAAATCTGAATTGTACCCCACATCTTTAAAGTAAAAAAATAAAAATGAAAAAAAAAAAGAAAGGTGTACCCCTGAGTCATCAAATTTCACATATGTGTCAGGACTGTAACCATTTGCTGCCCTAACCAGTAGGAAGAGTTAAGGAGATTTTCTGCAGAACAACACAAGTAATCAGATCTCACACTAGAAAAAGTTCATGTTATAAACACACAAAACACCATCCAGATGTGTTATAGTAGAATGTAGCAGGTTAGTGATGTGAGTTAAGAGGTGTGTAGGGAAGGAAAAGAAAAAGAATTAAAAACATTGACAAACAATTCCTTCAGTCATTCCTAAGTTTTTTTACTTCCCCTCCCCCAAAATACCTCCACTGCTAGTGCCAATATTTCAATCACAAGTTCTAAACTACACAGATAAGAATTCATTCTTCTATTCTTGCTTCATTCCATGTTCAGGTATTTTCTTTTAATTCTTAAATGCCAGTGCTAAGGATAAACCTACCACTCAACACCTTTAAGGGTATTAATTAATCAAATAACTGAGAATAATATAGAAACAAAAATGGGCAGAAGACAACTAAACAGGACACACAAGACAAAAGTTAACCAATTCTCCTTTGTAATAAAGGTGAGCTTTTCTACTTTTAAAAGGCAAATGTATTTCAGGTAATAAGTATAATCAGACAGAAGATGAAGAGGCACTCACCCATAGACCTAGATACTTGGGAGGCTAAGGCAGAAGGACTGCTTGAGTCTAGGAGATCAAGGCCAACCTGATCAACAAAGCAAAACCCTGAGACACCATCTGTAAAAAAAAACATAATAATAAAAAATAAAATTTAATTTTAAAAATAATTTTAAAAATTAAGAAAGGAGGGAGACAAAGAATGGCACCTCTTGAAACTTCTAAAGGCAGGTAAACCATAGTGTGCTGTCACCATGCCAGTCATAAATCTTCCCCAGTGCCAGCCATGGGGTGCCTAGCACTCTTTGTCTCTATGTGGTCCTCACCATGCCATATCTACACTTTTTATTTTCTACATGACCTGTTGGGTTGTGCGCTGTTTGAGGGATTACTTTACAATCACTTTTGTAGTCATAGTATCAAGCACAATCCCAAGATCATAGTTAGTGGCCAATAAATGGCTGCTAGATAATTAAATTAGCAATGAAAGTAGAACCTGAGAAGATCCATTCTGAAAAAAGCTGAATGGGAAAAGAGATGTAGGACAGCCCGGTTCATCCTTATTCCAGGTGTTTTCCCTCCCAACCCAGGATACTCACAAAGTAGTAGTTAAGAGCTTTGACAGCATAGCCAGAAATCCAACATTAGATTCTCAGTCCAAAAATGTGTTTGTTGTATACTTATGGCTCTTCATTCAACTTTTTTAACACTCAGTTTATCCACAAAGCACAAATAATGAAAGCATCTAACTTTTTGCTAATATATTAGTTATGATATGCACATTGAATCCTTGGCAATGTGCCTAGTATATTATTGCTTCATACATGCTACTTGCCATTATCTTCATTATCACCACCTTAGGTATTTGGCACAAGTTTTTTAAAATAGAACATCTTTTCCTAAACAGTTTCTCGAAACCAAGTAGCTTTGCACAACAATTCCCTACTGTTGTTACCTACTTATTTCTTCTGTCAAGATTCTCCTTATCCTTAGAGGTAGTGAAGATCGAATAGTTTTCCTAACTCGAAGAAATAAGGTTAAGAAGGTTTCAATGGAAACTGTAGGTGGTGGACTGACATTTTGGTGTGGGAATTCTCAGAGCACCACTTAGAAAGTCACCTACTCCACTTACTGTCTGATTAAGAAATGAAGAGTTCTAGTTCATAAATAGTCCATTAATGGTTACTAAACCAGAATGTATGACCTGTTGCACAATTGCTCAAACAGACCATCTTTCCTAAAGACCAATAATGGTCTTTGTCCAACTACTGCAAGAGCTATCTACCCTATCTCTAACGAGGAATCATTTTGACATATCACACTTGAAAGTTCTTATTAAGTTGGGCCTACAGTGTAAGTTGAAAAACAACAAACTTGGAAAGTAGAACTTAAACAACAATATGGTTGAATGCTTTCACTGGGTAAGTAAAGAATTCTACACACAGACGTTCTATCAGATTGTTATGTAGCATCTTCTTTTTAAGGAAGGAAGGAGTTATATAAAGATACTCCATCCTTATAGGATCTAGGTTGCTTGGGGTCCTGGTATTTCCATCTTCAGTAACAAAGAAGTTCAAATCTGCAAACAAAAATTAGTTTATTAAGATGATTGCTTAATTCAATGATGAGAATAAATAGACAATGATTATTATCATAACATCCCAAACTGGAGAGTCAGGAATGTCATAATAACAAAGGCATCTGGCCATATTGGCTTGCAGTACAGTTAGCTACACCAAAATAAATACTACAATGGTCAAAAAAGTGCTAAAAAAAAAAAGTGTTATTTAAGAGCTACCTCATCAAGCCATGTTACAGGAATCACAGAATGCTGAAGATACATTTGGAAAGATTCTAGAAATGAAACTGTTTTATTGATTCAAAATGGATATAGCCTGTGAATAACTAAGGATATTGAATTCCACTTTTCACTGAATTTTAATGTAACAGATGCCCCTCTTCTCTACTCTATAACATCCTTGGGTATGTCATTTAGTGCACTCATCATACTGTTCATATTCTTTTGTCTCCCCTATTATATTTTGAGCATTTTTAAGGTTGATGCGGTTGTTCTCCTCTGAAACTTTATCCTTGGCTTGATTTCTGATATAGTTGGTAATCAAAACACATTCACTGAATGAAGGAATATAGGAATATTTTCTAAGGTGTGTTGACAATGCGATATAGTTATAATCATAGGGGGAAACCACAAAGCAAACTGCTGAAAATGGAAGAAGCAAGATAGAGGAAGAGAAAGAAGAGCCAGACAGAAGAACAGAAGAGGAGGGGAAGAAGAGGGAGAAGAAGCAGAGTACTTTTTACAAACAGTAAGCTGTAAAAGTAGCCCATGTAGATGAAGACAGTAGATTTAGATAGCACAGATGTGTATGGCATTTCATAAACTTATCAAACTCAAAATCAAACACATAGACTAGTATATTCGTTTTTACTTACAGGTGGAAAGATAGCAGTCTTGTAATTGCCAGCTTGAGAAAGGTCTGCAGAGATTAAATGTACTGGTAATTAAAGTCATTATATAGGCCAGGTACAGTGGTTCATGCCCGTAATCCCAGCACTTTGGGAGACCAAGGCTGGAGGATTGCTTGAGTCTAGAAGTTTAAGATCAGCCTGGGCAACATAGTGAGTTATTGTCTCTACAAAAAAGTTTTAAAAATCAGCTGAACCTGGTAGTGCATGCCTATAGTCCCAGCTTCTTGGGAGGCTAAGGTAGAAGACTCTCCTAAGCCCAGGAGTTCAAGGTTGCAGTGAGCCATCATGCCACCACACTCCAGCCTGGGTGACAGAGTGAGACTCAACTCAAAAAAAAAAAAAAAAAAAAGAATGAATGAATGAAAAGAAGAAAGTCCTTGTATGTTACAAAGATGTATGTGAGGATGGGACCTAAAGAGTGCTCTAGCAGTGGAAAATAAGATGTTCTAAAGCAACTTTTTAATCTTTAGAAGTAGAGTTGAAAATACATGTCCTTGGGGATGCATTTGCTCTGGAACTCAGTAGCTCCAGTTTGGTTTTTTTTGTTTGTTTGTTTGTTTGTTTGAGTCGAAGTCTCACTCTGTCGCCCAGACTGGAGTGCAGTGGCCACTCCAGGCCACCGCAGCCTTGACCTGCTGGGCTCCGGCGATCCTTCCGCCTCAGCCTTTCAAGTAGCCGGAATTACAGTCCAGTTTGTTTTTGATGGCACCAACGTATTAGCCTTTTATAAAATAATGAGAATTTTCGGCATGATGAAGTCAAAATGACATCATATTGGTTTAAACATTTTGATAGCTTCATTGAGTTCCTGTTTTTAAAGCCTATGAGTTATATTTGTTTTCTTTTTAATGCCATTAAACAAATAGTTTCCCCTCTATTTAAAGTTTCTTGTCTTATTTACCATTCATGTACAATAATGATAATGATGCTGGATGTTCCTGAACACCCTTGTACATTGTTTTTCTAGACCTTTTTTTTTTTTTTTTGAGTTGGA
>NW_007243533.1:206715-209647 GCF_000164805.1 Carlito syrichta
GGCCGGAGTGCAGTGACATGCTCATGGCCACTCCAGCGTCAACCTGCTGGGCTCAGGCGATCCTTCCACCTCAGCCTTCCAAGTAGCCGAAACTACAGGAACACACTACCACACCTGGCTAATTTTGTGATTTATTGTAGAGATGAGGTCTTGCAAAGTTGCTCAGGCTATTCTCGAACCTGTGGACTCAGGCAGTACCCTCACCTCAATCTCTCAATGAACTGGGATTACAGGCTTGAACCACTGTGCCCAGTCTGCTTTTCTAGTCTTCTCTGCAAGATAATTGTCTATAAAGAATTTTGAAACAAAACAAAGTTACCTGAAAACTATCTTTCCACAACATTTAACAAATGGAATCATACAAACACTAAACCAAACAATGAATCAGGTGCCACCTAATGTCATATTCTTAACAAAAGTGATCAGAAGAAAAAAATTACAAAATTCTGAGCAAAGTTGGGCAATCAGTGTAGTAAGCCTCCTAACCCTCCTGTTCAGATCACTTCTATTCTCCCAGTTTGTAAAAGAAGGGCTATTTCATCCTAAGTAATATGAGATGGCCAAACACGTGACACCCAACTCTGGACAGGCAAGAATGATAGTTTCATGCACCCACACCCCACGGGAAGAGGACACGGCCTGTCATGCAGGGCCATACAGGGATTGTACTCAAGAGCAGTCTGAACCAGCAAGGGCTCTGGTAGTCAGCTTTGTAGTAACTGGCAGATGAGTTACCTACTGGTAACTCATTGAGGACTGCGTGAGGTACAGCTGACCCAGTGGAAAGGGGAACTGGCCAGGTGTGCAGCCTCTTCTGCTTGGTCAGGGGTGTATCTGAAAAGGGTGGCAAACTCACTCTTAGGTTATTCGGTTCCTGTGAGGCTCAAAGATGTCACAGCAACACTTGAAATGTTAGGGCCTGCGCCTGTGTCCATGGTTTTAAAAAATGCCTGATAATTCTCTCTGCTACTCCAATACTTAACTTTTGGAGTAAAACTACCTAAATCATCTTAGGTTTGTCATAGAAATGATTGATGGGAGAAACTGGTTCAATAGGGAAAACTCACCATGAGATGGATTCCCTCTCAATGAGAGAAACTGAATTGGAAAACTCACCTGAAGCCTCAGGGTGCTCACTCTTCACAATTATTTTGTAAATACCAAAGCTGGGAGTGAACTTGTGACAGAAACAATGTTATTTGTTCATCAAACCCATCTAATTTTCCTCCTGAGCCCATATTTTCTCTTTATCTCCAAGCTACCTTGCAACTACACTGGGATCTTGAAACAGAGTTTTAGCCAATGTAACATGGGATAAAGTTACAAATGCCACATCCACAACTGTTTTTCTTCCCTTTCTGTAGTGACACAGGAGACCATAGGTTGAAGATGGTAGCCTTACAAGGTAGAAGAAATTTAGTCCCTGAATGGCTATGGTTCCCTTCCCTCACAATATTCTCATTGAACTGACATAATGAACTATAATACACTTTTGTTGTGATGTCTCCAAGGTTTGAGAATGACTTGTTACAGAGAATTACATACCCTAACAGATAACCCCAATACAGAATATTAAGAGAAGTTCAGATACAACGGTGGAACCTAGGTATTGTTACAAATAGTAGACATCATGTCTTCTGAGAAGTCCCTTCATCCTGGCATGACTTGTGTGATAGAAAACGTCTTTAAATTGTGCCAGAGAAAAGAAAGTCAGCTCCTCTTAGGTACAGTGAAAAGAGAAACAAGAAATAAACCTATTAAAGCAAAGATAAGTTTTGGACAATACTAACCAAGCAAGAACAAGGTAAAAAGAAATGAGAAGACATTTTAGCAACAAGAGCAAAAAACAGTATGATAAGACAAGAAAAGAAGGAGGAAAAATGGCAGATTACAGGATCCAATAGAAGACCAAACCAACATCATTAGAGATATAATAAATTAGAAACATAGTGGGCAGAGATGAAAATTGAATTACTGAGATGGAAAGAAGGCTTTAGATAATTAACAATAAAATTGATCACCAAATAAGAACATGAAAGGGGGAGGTGGGGTTTGAAATAATTGAAACAATAAACAATACTGTGCACAGGTATTCACAGTTTAACAGAAGATGTCCTGACACTTATGAATTTAACTCATGCAACCATAAACACTCCCAAAGAATTACTACCAAAAAAATAAACCTCAATAAAGAATGATTCCAGCAAACTGACATTCATACAAACTTGAAAGAAAATTTCATACAGAATAATCAACACAAATAAAGCTCAGTAAAATTCTAATATTTTAAAAATGAAGACAACAGAAGGGGGAGAAAGGGAAAGAGAAAAAGAAGGGGGAAAGAAAGGAAGACAAGGGACGGGAAGGGAAAAGAAAGAAAGAAGACATTCTTCAGGCATCGGGCAGAAAAAGAAAATCTGTAAAGGAGAAAAAATTGCATTTGTCTTTACTTTCTCAAAGCATGATCAGGTCTAAAAAATGTGGAGAAATATGTGAAGAAAATGTATAAAGAAACAAAAGTATATGACCCAAGATTATTATTCAACAAAGATGTCAGAACATCAAACAAATCTTTTCAAGTCTGAAGGAACTCCAGGAATATAGAGTTTGTGGGTTCTTACTGGGAGAAGAAAAAAAGAAGGAAACAAACTAAGAAATGGAAAATCCATGTGAAAGGACTGGGGGTAAGCATGAAATCCACCTAAATATGGGATAAATACTAAACTAGTGTGGTCAAATGCAATGGCGCATAAAACAACATAAGTAATAAGACGCTGAGGACACACACAAGAAGGTCAACTGACCCATGGGAATGCAGGCACCGGTGTGAAAAGGAGGCAGAGGAAGTCAAGAGTTCAGGTCTGAATTCGAGTTTTTTTTTGTTTTTTTGTTTTGTTTTGTTTGAGTTGGAGTCTCACTCTGTCGCCCAGAC
>NW_007243533.1:209968-237253 GCF_000164805.1 Carlito syrichta
CAGGCTGAGCCACCGAGCCCAGCTTTGAATTGTAGTTTTGTTGCTTCCTTAGTGATGTGGCCCTAGGCAACCATGGAAACTTTCTGCACTTTAGTTTTTTTATTTAAGAAATGGGATTAATACTTCTTTCTCATGAAATTGCTTTCAGACTTGACTTTTTTTTTTTTTAAAGCATTTAGAATAGTGCTCGGAGCATTGTAATCACTCAATTAGAGCTAACGTTTATTAGTAATGTCCTCATTCCCATAGCAGGGGCTTCAATCAATACTGTTTAAAATGGACAGAAGTAATTTTTAACAATGACTCCAACTTCTTAATGCTTCGTATTATCTCTTAAGTTTAGAGAAATAATTTAGAACATAATATCCCTTCAATTTTATTTCTATTAAATGCAAGTAATTTAATTTCATATTACTTATCTAGCATTGGATATAATTAAAAATATGTCCACCAGTTTACAGATCTATGTGTCCCTCTGCATTTATGCACAGAAAGATTTCTGAAGTAAAGTTATTTCTATATGGTCAATGTTTTAAAAACTTTTTATTTATTTTATTTTATTGTAAAGATGTGGGATACAAGTCAGGATTAGGCACATAAGCAGTTTATGTGCAGATGAAGTTTGGGTCCCCAACTGGACTTCACTTCCCCTGGTTTAGGGTGAGGTACACTTAGTGGTTTTACATGCCCCCCCCCTTCCCCAGGCAGGATCCCACTACTGCCAATCCCTCTCTTACAATGTTTTGATAAATGTTCAGAATCTACTTATAAGTGAGAACATGTGATGTTCAGTTCTTTGATTCTGTGATAGATCACTGAGTATGATGGACTCTAAATTCATCCAAGTTGCTGTGAAAGTCCATAATTTTGTCCTTCTTTATGGCTGTATAGTACTCCATCATATATAGGTACCACATTTTCTTTGTCCAGTCCACTTTGGATGAACAGCAGAGTTGGTTTCGTGTTTTTGCTATTGTGAATAGTGCTGCAATAAACATGCATGTGCAAGTGTCTTTTTTGTAGAATGATTTTAGTTCTGCCGGGTATATTTCCAGTAGGGGGATTGCTGGGTCATATGGAAGGTCAATGTCTAGTTCTTTTAGAAATCGCCACACTGTTTTCTATAGAGGTTGAACTCGTTTGCACTCCCAACAACAGTGTAGAAACATTCCCTTTTCTTCACATCTTCACCAATGTACAGAAGCCTTTGATGTGCTTGTTTTTTAATTTGGCATTCCAGTGGCATGCTACGAGAAGAGCACACCTCAGGTAGAGCAAACACATGCAGAGGAAACCAGAACCTGATCCATAGTCTGAACCCAAGCCAGAAGCAGAACCACTCAGCTGAGCCCAGTTTAAATCGGTTGACCTGCAGCTGACCTGCAGATTCTTGAGCACGGAAATGAATGCTTCTGTAAGCACCGAGTCGGATTTGGTTTGTTATGCAACATTATTGCAGCAATAACTAATACATGGACAGTATGTTTTTTGAGTTATTGATGACGGTCATCCTGACTGGAGTTAGGTGGTATCCCAGTGTGGTTTTAATTTGCATTTCTTTGATGATTAATGAGGCTGTGTCTTTTTTCATGTGTCTGATAGATGTTCACATGTCTTCTTTTGAGAAGTGTCTATTCATGTCTTTTGCCCACTTTTTTTTTCATAATCAATATTTTTTATTATGATATTGTGGGGTACAGTTAAGGGTTAGGTATACAAATATGCTTCGTTCAGGCACCCTTGTTGATAAGAGGTATCTCCACGTCCCCAGACAGATATTTACTATCATTAATTCCATCTCCCTTCCCCTCCCCCCCCATAGTTTCCCACCACTGTCAGTCATTTTCTTATGGTATTGCGTTGGATAATTAAGGTCCACTATATGAGTGAGAGCATGTGATACTCAGATCTTTGTTTCTGTGAGAGGTCACTCAGTATTATAGACTCTAGTTCCATCCAGGTTGCTGCGAAATTCATGATTTTGTTCTTTTATATGGCTGCGCAGTATTCCATCATATATATGTACCATATTTTTTAAATCAAGTCCTCTTTTGATGGAATTGGGTTGTTTTTTTTTTTTCCTTTCCACTTGAGTTCCTTAAAGGTCTTAGATGATAGGCCTTTGTCAGACACACGGTTAGCAAATACTTTTTCCCCATTCTGTGGGTTGTCTTCTTGCTCTCTTGATGGTTTCTTTTGCTATGCAAAAGCTTTTCAGTTTGATGAGGTCCCACTTGTCTATCTTATCTTTTATGGCATATGCTTTTGGGGTTATGATCAGGAATTGGTTCCCTATTCCGATGTACATAAGGGTGTTTCCGTCATTTTCTAATACTTTTATAGTTTGAGGTTTTACGCTTAGGTCTTTGATCCATTTAGAATTGATTTTTGTGTATAGTGATAGGTAGGGGTCCTGTTTCATTCTTCTGCATCCAGTCAGCCAGTTTTCCCAGCATCATTTTCTGAATAAGATCTCTTTTCCCCAGTGGTTGTTATTGATGGCTTTGTCAAAAATGAGCTGATTGAGAGATCGAGTTTCTGCTTCTGAAATCTTTATCCTGTTACACTGGCCTTTATGCCTGTTCTTGTACCAGTATCAGTCTGTTTTGATTATTGTAGCCTTAAAGTTTAAAGTCTGGAGTTGTGATATCTCCTGCTTTTTTTCATTATGCTGAGAATTTTTTTGGTTATTTGTGTTCTTTTTTGTTTCCATATGATTTCTGTATTGTCATTTCCAGATCTGGGAAGAATAATGTTGGTAATTTGATGGTTATTGCATTGAATCTAGAGATTGCCTTGGGAAGGATGGACATCTTAACAATATTGATTCTTCCAATCTATGATCATGGAACATTTTTTCATTTGTTTTTGTCATCTTTGATTTATTTGAGCAATGTATGAGCAAACAGGTCAGAGTTCAGATCCTGGGCTAGGTGTAACAATTCGTGTGAATAATGACCTTCTGACTTAAAAAAAAAAATCTGTTTATTTTTATGGCTTTGGATACATTTTTCAACATTGTTCAGGAAAAACATACTGTCCATGTATTAGTTATTGCTGCAATAATGTTGCATAACAAACCAAACCAGATTCAGTGCTTACAAAAACATTCATTCCCATACTCAAGGATCTGCAGGTCAGCTGCAGGTCATCTAATTTAAACTGGGTTCAGCCGAGTGGCTCTGCTTCTGGCTTGGATTCAGGCTATGGGTCAGGTTCCAGTTTCTACTGTATGTGTTTGCTCTGCCTGAGGTGTGCTCTCCTTGTGGCATGCCATTGGAATGCCAAATTAAGAAACAAGCACACCCAAAGCTTCTGCTCGCATCATGACTCCTAACATTCCATTGACCGAAACAAGTCACAAGGCCAAGCCCAACATTCTGAGGTGGGTGAGAAGACCCCAACTTCATGAGACGGGAAGGAGGGTGAGTACTTGCTACACAATTATCCAGATTATCACAGACCAGTTCACTCAACTTTACAGATGCCACCTCACAGCTCCTTGATGCATTTGTTTGATTGAAAATATTCTCTTTTTTTAAGTTAAGGAAAAATGCCTAGATTAGAAAAGCACAACTCCATAAAAACAATTGTATTCTACATATAGGTCAAAAGAAACACAAAATATTCCTCAATAATTCAGTGGCACTTGATGAATGAGAGATGGGTTCCTTTTTTTCTTTCAGTTATTTGCAATCAAACATGAATTGAGGATTTCCCAGAGGGTCTGAAAAAGTAACCAGAAAAGAGAACATGTTGCTAGGGCAATTGCCATTAATTCCATATTTTTTAATCATCTAGGATTCTTCAGTTTCCCAAAACAACATAATAAAAATAGAAAAATTATAAACAAATTTACTATTGCTCACCAGTTATGATTTATGGAAAAGGTCCACTTTGCAACAGAAAGGAAACTTTGGTTGTGTTAGAAAACAACACTGATTTTTCATGATACTGAACATTTCATGTAAATGAAAACTTATGTCAAATGTCATACTATGGTTCTCAATATTTAGTTTAAAATATAGTCAATATAGATAAAAAGAATAGGAAATTCTGGTCTTTACAATGTACTAACAGTGCAAGCTACAGCAATTTAATCAAACTCTCTAAGCTTCAATTTCCTTAAAGTGAAATGGAGTGATAATATTTATTTTCCTGTTGTTCACAAGGATTACATATAATTAATAACCTCGGAAAATAGTCAATATTTAATCAATAATTATTACCATTAATAATACTAGTAGTATAAGGACCTGGGAGTGAAAGATGTATCAGTTTAAATTATCTGTGTTCTCTTGATAATTTCATTTTTCACATAGACAATTAAACTTGCAAGAAGAAATAAGGCTTATAATGTATGTCAATAAAAGATAATAAAACACAAATCATCGATTCTTGGAACTTAAACCTAAGAAACAATGGAATAAATGCTTTTTATGTATCTCAATCCAAACTGCCTTCAAATTATCCTTGTACAGGAAGCATTTTATTTCAATCTGAATGTACCACACTGAACACCGACATTTTCCCAACTGCATTTCTCTATCAGATTCATTCCTATTGAAATACCAGAAGTGGGGAAAGGATGGAAAATAATCAGCCTGCTGATAACTTTTCTAAAATTGTCTTTAGGGAGAATGACATTGGCTTTTATCTGCCCTATCTAACAGTGGAACAAGAGGAAACTGACTCCAATTACAGGCAAGGAGTTTCACTGTTATTATGGAAGCCTCCCTCATTCTGCTCTCCCCTCAAATTACCATCCTATCGTGCCTTTCCTTAATTACTCATGTCACAAAAATAACTCCCTCTTTCTACCACACAATTCATGCAATGTGGCTCTTCCTCCTTCCTTCTCAGAAATGATTAGTAACCTCAAAACAGTCCAAAATGTCCTCTTCCCTCTTAACCCTCTTCAGCATGACTTGTGACTCCTTTAACCTAGTCCTTCATTTAAGAAAATGAACTAGTCCTTTTTGAACATAATTTTCTAGCTTCTTGACTGAATCCTCTTTTCTCATCCATCCTCCAAGATCCATTCTTCAGCCTTGTGCCAACTTTCCTGTTGTCTCCAGCATGGTATACTTCATTTGGTGACTTAAACCATTTGTGTGGCATTATAGCCATCTTGGACTCAATGCCAATTTCAAGAACATTCTGTTTTTGTCTGAATACATAGCCTTACTTCTATTGTTTACTTGCCTAAAATGTTCTCTCCAAACTCATTTTTCAAGACTCAGCTTAAATTGCCTTCTCCACGAAGCCTTCTCCTAATGGAAATGAACATTCATTTCAAAGTACTTTATTGGCACATCCTTGGTAGCACTTCTTCGACATTGCCTCATTGTTGTTTGTTCTGGAGCCTAAGTACATGCTAAGGGAAGCCAAAGTTACAAGGAAGCAGAAAATCCATGAGTCAGAGGGTAAGGAATCCAGCAACATGCACAAAAGAATGAAGCTGATGTGTGGCAAGGTCAAGGTGGGCTGGTTCCCAGGATTTTCTTGTTTCTCCGTCCCTCAATGTGCATCTTTACAAGGATCTCCACATCTTTTTAAGCAACTTTAGCGTGCTTGTGCTCAATGAAATAAACTTGAGAAGCAAAATTGAGTAAAACACCAGGTATCCCACAAGAGTTATGTCTTATCTGGTTTCAGAAACATGTTCACCACACCAAGGGGAAGGAGTGAAAAAGCAGATGCGGTACATGGCATTTTCTTTCTTTCTTTCAAAATAGCTTCTCTTCTTCCTCTCAGTATTCCATCTATTTTCTGGTCATATGTAAAGAGTTTAGAAGCATCTGGATTTAAAGGAATGAGAAAAACAGTAGTGTTATGCCTCATAAAAATTGACCAAAATATTGCCAAAGGTAAATTTGGCGAATTTATTAGTGAGCTCTGACTCCTTTGCAAAAGCATCTTACAAAGCAAAGATGGGAATGGGGAAGGGTGACTGAATAACCCTTTTTAAAATTCAGGCATTGTTAAGTGTTTACTTGTTGTTCTTGAGAGCTGACAATAGTATAACTCTATGAGGCCAAGATTATTAAGAAGCCATTTTACAACTGAAGAAACTGACTTTCAGAGAAATCAACTGGCTCAGAAGTCAACATGAGTAAGCAGTAGAGGCAGAATATACACTTTTGATATCTTTCCAATGACCCTGCTTTTCTGGACACCTGGGCAAGGATACTAACTGCCATTAGCACTATCAAACTTTAACCAAGAGTGAAAGCTGAATGAACCACAGAGGAATTAAGTGCTTCTACCAACTTAGTTAGTTACACAAATTGGTCAGTAAGCCACTGGTAAAACACAGGACTAAATGAAAGTGCTGAAGACTTTAAAAATTTTCATAGCTTGGGAATAAAAATCTACTTCTACAAATAATTATTTAAAATTAAATCTTTCAGTTATATCTCCTTTGAACATTTGGTTCTGGGTTAACCTCTCCGACTTCTTGACTGACTGAAGAGAGAAATCTATTTTTACTTTTCACTGACCACCCACATGCTACACTTTTAATTCCTAACACAAATCTCTTTGGGCATGAGATAAACCAAGGAGTGAATTTAGTTTATCATCAACATTCTGCCTGATCTTGTTTTAGATGTGCTTTTAAACTTTTTATTTTCAAATAATTATAGATTCACAAGTAGTTACAAAGATAGTACAGAGGTCCCAGTTACCTTCCACCTAGTTTCACTGAGTGTTTACATTTTACATTAATATAGTATAATGCCAAAACCAAGAATCTGACATTGGCACAATGTGTGTTTATAGTCTTATACCACTTTGTCACAATGTAGAGCCATGTAACCACCTCAACCAAAATGCAGAACTATTCCATCCCTGCAATACTCTTCCCCCATACTACCTGTTTCTAGTGCACGCACTCTCTCACTATCCCGTGACACCATTAATCAATTTTCCATCTCTCTAGTTTTGTCATTTAGAAAATATTATATAAACATATACAGATGACCCTTGAACAATGTGAGAGTTAGGGGCACCAATTCCCCTGCATTCAAAAATCCATGTATAACTTTTGACTCTCCCCAAAACTTAACTAGTAATAGTTTACTGTTGAATGCAAGTCTTGACAATAATAAAAAAGAGTCAATTAACACATATTTTGCATGTTATAAGTATTATATTCTATATTCTTACAATAAAGTAAGCTAGAGAAAAGAAAATATTACTTAAGAAAAGCATAAGATGCTAGGCATGGTGGCCCATGCCTTTAATCCTAGCACTTTGGGAAGCTGAGGCAGGATTTCTGGAGTTCAAGACTAGCCCAGGAAACATAGTGAGACCCTTTTTCTACAAAAAGTAAAAGACAACTAGCTGATAGATGGTGTGCAGCCATAGTCCCAGCTATTCCGGAGGACTGAGATGGGAGGATGGCTAGAACCTAGAAGTTTGAAGCTACAATGAGCTCTGATTGTGCCGTTGCTCTCCTACCTAGGTGACCAAGACCCTGTTTTTTAAAAAAAAAATGGTGTCTGGGAAAGAAAATCATAAGAAAGATAAAATATACTTCCTATTTGTCAAATGTAAGTGGATCATCATAAAGGTCTTCATCTTCATTGTCTTCACATTGAGATACTAAGGAAGAGAAGCAAAAGGAGAAGTTGGTCTTGCTGTTGTGGGGTGGCAGAAGCAGAAGAAAATCCACATATAAGTGGACCAATGCAGTTCAAATTTGTGTTGTTCAAAAGTTAATTGGAAATGGAATCATACAGTATGTGATTTATTAATATTTTTTCACTTACCATCATGCTGTTGTAGTCTATACAAGTTTTGTGTGAATCAATTCCTGTTTTTCTGAGTATTATTTCATAGTGTTGGTGGTAATCTGTGATGGCATTCTATGGAAAGAGTTTATTTCACCATTAACCTATTTAAAGACATTTTGGTTGTTTCCAGAACTTAGCTATTACAAATAATACTGCTCTGAACATTTGTGTACAGGTCTTTATGTAGATATAAGTTTCCATTTATCTGGAATAAATGCCCAGGAGTGCGATTGATGGGTCATATTTTTAGTAGCTGCTTATCATGGTTGATTTTATGTGTCAACGTGACTGGACACAGTGCTCAAATACTTGGTCAAAGATTATTCTAGATGTTTCTGACAGGTTTTTTGCTATGACATTTACATTTAAATATGAGGGGAGAAACCCCCCCCCAAAAAACCGGAATTATCTTTTGGAGGGCAGGCCCCTGGTACTATTGTCTCCCCCTACTAGGTAAGTGTTCTAGAAACCCTTTGGCGTCAGTGTACCTGCTAGCATTGTTGTTGAGAAGCTGCATTTGGCTTTAGTGAAATTTTTTTTGGAGATTCTTTTCATGATGAGTAATTTACAAGCACACCTGACCACACTGTGCTTAGTGTTCAGCAGTTTTTGAACAAAAACGGCATGACTCCCATGCTCCACCCTTTCCATTCACCCGATCGTGCCCTGAGCAACTTTTTTTTTGTTTCCCCAGATGACTTCTCAGTGGGAAACGTTTTGCCAATGTAGAAGAGGTGAAACAGAAAACAGCAGAATCACTAAAAGGCATAAAAATCGACAAGCTCAAAAGCTGTTTTGAGTAGTAGAAAAAAGTGCCATGACAGCTATATTGCACTAAAGGATAGTACTCTGAAGGCGACTGAAGTTTAAACATGTAAGAATACACAAATTTTTATAAATTCAATTTTTTGAGGGATGTCCCCTCATAAAAGGCAAAAAGAAAACCCAGAGAACTTATCTTCATGTACGTCCTATGTCTTGTGGTCTTTAGCTTGTCTGTGTTCTTCTCTCCACTTTTCAGAGTTTTCTTGTTTGTTTTGTGTATAATGTGATATCCAGGGTTTTCATTACAATTAGTGATAAATAATAATAAGGAAAAGCATGTTTATTTCATCTTCCTTGAAGCAAAAATCCCATGTTGAGCAATTTTAAAACACTATAACATATTGAAAAGTAATATTTAAATCTCATCTGTTAAAATATGAAGGTTTCTTAAATAGTTGTTAAATACCTGTTAAGGGTTGAATTGTGTTCCTCAAAATTCATGTACTGAAATTTTAAACCCCAGTATCTCAAAATGTGATGATATTCGAAAATAGAGTATTTAAAGAGGTATTCATTTAAAATGTCATCATCAGGGTTGATACTAATTTAATATGACTAATGTCCTTATAAGAAGAGGAGATTAAGACACTGACACACTTAGAGGAAAGATCATGTGAAAAGACAGGGAGAAAATTGTCATCTACAGCTAAGGAGTGAGGCCTTGGCAGAAACCAGCCCTGCTGACAAGGTTAATCTGGAGACTAGACATCCAACACTTTATCTTGGACTTCTAGCCTCCATAATGGTGAGAAAATAAATTTCTACTTTTAAGCCACCCAGTCTGTGGTATTTTGTTATGGCAGTCCTAAGAAACTGCAGTATCATCACGTTAAAACACAAGGTATTGACTTTATTTAATTATGAGGGAAAAAACATTCTTCCTGATGAAAGTTATCTTGGCTTTTTTCCTTTCCCTTTTTTTGACTTAGACTAAAAACTAATAACTATAACGTACAGCATATGTTCCAAAAAAGATTTACTTTTCTCCAGGAGAGATATTCTGAGAAAGTATTTAAAAGTTGAAAATCTGGAGTCTTCTGCTATTGAATCTGTTCCATAGCATGCTGACTGAAACTCTTAAATTCATAAGAGAAATACCTGTCTGATGCAAAGACAGATGGTGATGAAAAAATATAGAAAACTTGGAAAGAAATATATATATGGAAAACAGCCACATTGAACAGTACAATGATTCAAGAAAAGACTGAAAGTTAGATGCAGGGTTAGAAGAATAAAGGAGAGAAGGAAGAAGAGAATGTAGGAACAGAAAGGGAGGAAAGAGGGAGGACAAAACAAAAGACACAGCATTGGGAAAGTGAGACAGAAAAAAGAGTATTAAATCACTTTTCTCTTTACTAAATGTTACTAATAAAAGTTCACTGAGTTCTTCTGGAGTTCACATGTTTGTACAGGCTGATAATGATGCTTTGGAGAAAATGAACAATGTGCAAAAAAACACTGTGAATTTTTATAAAATAACACATTTGAATTGTTCAGTTTATTTGCAGAGATACTCATAACAGTGACACTGGTAGAAAAACACAAGAAGAGATAGAAGGAGTCTTCAAATACAATGACTTTTCAAAAAATTGCAATGCATGGAACAGAGGGGCTTTTCCTCTCAATATTTGTTTTCAGCAATGTTGAGCCTTCCAAGGGTTTATATATATTGTTACTGATGTCTGTTTAATTCATATTACTGACTGGTAACAACCCATGGCTGTCCCCTTCTCCAGAGAATTGCCTCAGTCAAACAGGGACCACCTTGGGGGCTCATGGTTCTCAAGTGTTTCTACCCCACAGACGCTGACAAAGTAGGTGTATCTGGAGAGTGTTGAATCAAGAGAGATGTACTATAAAACTGAATGTGGCTGAGTTTGTTAATATGGGAACTTTCCCCCATAACAGAATTTAATATATTGGTCAGGGTCTCGGGTGAGAGTTCCACAGCATTACTAGGATGGCTCCTGAAAGCTTGGAAAAAGTGATGTTATACATTTAAAAAGTAAAGATGCCAGATCTGCCATGGCAAATGAGTTGAGGAAGTGATCAAGTAGCTCGGAGAACTTGGCATGCTAGAAAATGTTTAATCAATAAGACTGGAAAATCCCCTAGGCGACCACGTTCGATTCCAGATACTTCTGATCTTAAAGGAAGTAAATTCTGAATTTAATCTCAGTCAGTACAAACTGTCAAATTTCCTCTCAATCTCAATTTGTTCCCAGGAGTGACATGAGATGAAGATGGGAATGAATGATGGAGAAAGGTAACCGTCTCAGTTCCTTTCTCTGGTCCTCAAAAGCTTCCAATGAGGTATAACTTCACAAGACTAGTCTTCAAACTTTCGGATTAGTGCCTCTGTTATACTGTTTAGCACAATTTATGCATGATTTATGGAAAAAAATGATTAAAATGCTCCTCTGTTTTCTAACTATATGTTTGTATGATACCAAATTTTCTCCATATATTTCAACTGAAACAAAATTTTGCGCAAGAGTGAATGTACACATAGATACAAGAATTCAGTCAACTACTATCATGAGAAACCTTAAAGATATTCATAAAAATGTAAAGCACATTTTTTTTAATTTGGGAAAACAGTGATTTTTCATGAACATATGCTATCTAGGTTAACATGTAACATGTTTTTAATGTATATTTTAAATCTAGCTAATAAGTCAAAGTTTTTTAAATGCCTCACTTTTGTCTTATAATACAGTAAATATAGATAGATATAACCCAATTAATGACAGATCTTGGGGGTCCTCAGTCATCTTTAAGAGTATAAAAGTTCTTGAAACCAAAAATATTGAGAACCATTGAGCTGAGGATATTTATCAAGGTCCCATCCCTTCCATAAATAAGCAAAAACTAACAGAACCCTAAGCAGAAAAGCATTGACTCTGAAAATGACTGGAATTACATCCCATTGGGACAGAAGCATCCTTGACAAGACAGTTCAATGCCATGCCCATTGTCATGTGACCTCTGAGCTTCTATAGTTCTTATCCAATTTCAAGCCCAATTTTGCTGAATGAATTTCATATCTTGCCAATAAGCTGACTTGGCTTAAGTTAGCTGGGGTTAATTTCTGTTGACTGCAATCAAATCATGCAATGGACACAATGTTTAATAATATTACTTTTTAAAAGTTTCATTCTGAAATCTTTCATTTATAGTTTAAACTCTATTGTGAGATCCTGCCTATGAGGGCAAGTATTAGTGACATCAAGGGGGCGGCCACACCAACAATGGGAAGTTTAATTGGACAAACCAGTTCCATCCTCCCTGGGTTATTTTATACCAGTAATGAACTGTAAGCTCACAAGGCACAACATCCTTTTTTGATTACATGATGACAGCCCTGTCATTAAAGATCTACTTAGCTCTCTACCCCAGAGTCAGGGTGTCTGTTGCATTTTATCTTCCAAGTGCGGTGCATACATAAGTGGAATAATCCACACAACAAGTATGGGTATTGCTGGAAATGCTATTAAACCCATTTTAGTAAGCATAGCAATTAAATCTCTTCCTTGAGAACTTAAGGGCCTCAAGGGAATACACATTAAAAGATCCTGGCTACAAAACACACCACTCATGACTCCATGAATAAACATAGATATTCAGTATCTGTAGAAAAGTAATCTGAAAATAAAATTTACTAAACATATTTTCTATAAGGCCTTATTTTAAAAATGCAATACAATTTGAGGGGCAAATTTATTTTACTTCCTTCAAAGACAAATTTTATATTTTTCCTTTCTAACACTGTTATATAGTTTCTTTTTATCTTTTTCTAAAAGAATATATTCCCCAGGAAGCCTTATTTGTTATCTTTGGTAAATGTAATTCTCATGCCCTAGTTTTGATAAAAGATTTATGAAATCTGAGAGTTAACACTTAATAATAAGAATCAACCAAGTTACAATCCTGCTATGCACACTCTTTGTATTAATATATTTGAAGAGATTGTATCTTTTCTTGGACATGATATATTTTAAAAGTGTGTTAAATAGAGAAAATTGACCAGATTGATAAGCCAAATCAAAACCAGATAGTTTACAGAGAAATCTGGACTATTTAGCCTAAAGGAATATGAACAAGGGGGCATGATGATGATAGTTGTCTTCAAGTATCTAAAAAAAAAGCTATTAGACCTCACCAATGTATCACTAGTGTGATAAACCTACAGGGATAGCTCGGTTTACTAAAGGTAAGGAATTCCCCATCACTAGGACTATATAAGCTAAACATGCCCTAGACACATAAGCATCCTTTTTCATTCTGAGATGCTTTGACATTATAACTCTTCTTGTTTGTTACTTAAATAGTTGAAGCTCTGATTCTGAATTAATGTAAGCAACTTTGGAACCTGCAACATACAAAATAATTTTGGACCAAAAGTTAATAATCTGTAAGGAAAAAAGCTCTAAGTATGCATCTTAGTTGTAATTGTATAAAGAGCATATTGATGCTTTTCTCAGGTATTTAAGACCACCAAGGCATGCACGTAAAATGAAGTTAATTAAGTTTTAAGTTTAAAATGATGGTACTATAAATTTAAAAAGCCAACAACAGGACAAATGAAGTTTTCCTCTTAACTTGAAATCAGGGCCCAAAATAGGCTTCAGGAAACAGGAGATATTTTATTTTCATTAACTTTTATTAAGAATGTGTTACTAGCCAGGCTCGGTGGCTCAGCCTGTAATCCTGCGCTTTGAGAGGCTGAGGTGAGTGGATTGCCTGAGCCCGAAGGTTCGAGACCCGCCTGGGCAACTTGACGAGACCTCATCTCTACAATAAATCAAAAAATTAGCCGGGCATGGTAGCGGGCGCCTGTAGTTCCAGCTACTTGGAAGGCTGAGGCAGAAGGATTGCCAGAGCCCAGCAGGTCAAGGCTGCGGTGGCCGTGAGTGGCCACTGCACTCCAGTCTGAGCGACAGAGTGAGACTCCAACTTAAAAAAAAAAAAAAAAAAAGAATGTATTACAGATTTAGTAGAAAAGGAAAAGAGAACAGAAAGAAAGGATGAATGGTAGAGGCAGTTTGTCATTAATTTATCAAGATATGAAAACTGTCTTTACCATTATAAAAGAAACCTCCTCTAGGCAGATGCAGCTTTAACTTGGGGGCACCAAAGCAAACAGCACCAGCAGCTAGACTGCAACCACCAGGAACTCCCATGTCTTTAAAAAAGCAGCCCTGTACTAGTTTACACTCCCACTAACAGCGTAGAAGTGTTTCCTTTTTGCCACATCCTTTCCAGCATCTGTTATTTTTTGAGTTATTGCTGATGACCATTCTGACTGGAGTTAGGTGATATCTCAGTGTAGTTTTAATTTGCATCTCCTTGATGACTAGTGAGGCTGAACATCTTTTCCATGTATCTGTTCCCTGATTGTTTGTCTTCTTTTAAGAGCTGTCTATTCATATCTTTTGCCCACTTTGTAATGGGGCTGTTTGTTTTTTTCTTTTCAGTATGTTTGAGTTCCTTGTAGATCCTTGATGTTAGGCCTTTGTCAGACATGGAGTTGGCAAATATTATTTCCCAGTCTGTGGGTTGTCTCCCTGCTCTCTTGATAGTTTTTTTGGCTTTACAGAAGCTTGTCAGTTTAATGAGGTACCACTTGTCTATCTTATCTCTTATGGCATGGGCACTTTGGGTTACATATACACAATGGAATATTACTCAGCCATAAAGAAGAACAAAACCATGAACTTCGCAGCAACCTGGATGGAATTAGAGTTTATAATACTGAGTGATCTTTTACAGAAACAAAGAACTGAGTATCACATGTTCTCATTCATAAGTGAACCTTGAATGACTACCGTAATACTACAAGAAAAGGATTTACAGTAGCAGGAAACTGCGGGCAGGGGAAGGGGTATGGGGAGGTGGGATTGCCAGTAGTCGATATCTGCCTGGGAAGGGGAAACACACTTCATCAACAAGGGTACCTGCACAATGAATATTTGTATCTCTAACCCTGAATTGTACCCCACAGTTTTAAAATAAAATAAACTATAATAAAATAAAAAGCTGCCCTGTGAATAAAAGCATTTAATTTTCTTTTTTGACAAAAGAAAGTGCTTTTTAAAATAAATTTTGTGTAGTTTTAAAAATATTCCCTGTTACCATATGCTAGAGGATATACACCCAGGAATATGTAGATATTGATCTCACATTTTTTTTTAAGTGTGTAGAAATTTCACACTAATGGTTTTACCAAGGATTTATCTTTTTGTAGAATTTGAAGGATTCATGTAATTTAAATAATAGGTGATTTTTTTCAAACTAAATAGAATAAAATTGAAAGTACATTCAAATTAATTATAATAAAAATTCCTCTAGCAAATAAATATATAAATAAGATACACCTATGGAGACTTGATCATTAGCATTAAAGCCAAGCAGAAATTAAGATTTTGTGACTAATAGCATAAAAAATATTTTTTGAATGCTGGCTATAAAAATCCAGATAAGTTTTTACATATCTTTTGGTAAAGATGTTAGAAACAGCAAACGAATTAATGGGATAAAATGAGCTAATAGTAAGTTGTTATGTAAGATTGATTTTCAAAGAGACATTGAATGTTATTTGTTAATGAATATTGTCCAAAAGTTATATTTAAGAATTATGGTAGATTAATTCAGCAGTGTCCCACTTTTGGAACAATGGTGGCAAGGCAAACCATGCTACTGGCCAAAGCAAAATGAATCTTTTATGAGGGTTTCCTTGGAGCCAAGGTAAATATCAATGTGTTTCATTTGACAAATCTCAAGGCAGGAAAACAGCAATGATAAAAAAAACACAAATAATATCTTCAAATCTACCGTTATTCACAGCTGAAAAAGAAAAATCAACACTATGGTGTTATTTCAGGCCTATAAAGGGGTAGGGAGTACAGGGGGAATTTGGAAACTTGGTCAAAATAACTCTCCTTATTGTATGCTGGGAGAAATATAAATCTTCACCACTATTGTCTTCTTGATTTAGCACTTTGAGGCTCCTGCACTAAACTGCAGCTTAGGAAAAATATAAAGTAGGCAGACACATCAGATATATAATTTGAAAGAAGCAAGCCCTCTTCTCTACCCCAAAATATCTCCACAGCTTGTCTCAGATTTTTCACCCCATAATTAGATGTACATTCTTTGTTCATCTTGAAGGGATTTTGTTTGGTTTGCCTTCTGCAACTGAAAAATACTCCTGGGAAGAGTAAGTCTATCAGTTAACACTTTAGAGAGAATTACTTGCTAAATAAGGGAGTGGAAAATCTGAAGTCACAGAAAAGAGGAAAAGCACTTAGCGAAGTACACCTGAGAAAAAATTTCAAACACGTCTCAGTTGTCCCTAGGACTTTGAAAAATGTGTGTGCATGATATTGTCAGTATAATAAGTTCTACTCATTTAATACACTCTATGTGGCAGTGTACCAATTCCTTTACTTGAGAAGTAGACTTGAAATTTGTAGTCAAAAGACCCTCTTATACTCCAAAAATTATACCTTCCTTTATTGCTATTGACTTGAACACAAATTAGTTTATCAGTACCTATGTCCACTAGTTGAGGAAAAACATCCATTTGCCCAAAGTAATTCCAGACATTTCTGATTTTAAAAGAAGTAAATTCAAAATTTAATCTTAGCTCAAACTCTCAACTTCCCCTTTGATCTCATTTTTCTCTGGTAGTAATGTGAGATGGGGGAAATCAGCTGAGGGGTACTTACATAGCCTCCTGCTATGAGGAAGGGATGCCCCATCCCAGTGCTCAAAAAGCCTCCACTACTGAAGTATAGTTTCTCTATCCTGGTCTTCAGGCTCTCCGATTATTGTCTCTGTTATAGACTTGAATTTTCCACTTGGAACCTTAAAGGTAAGCAATAACCCTTTAATTCTCCCTCCTTGTATTGATTCTAGGAGTGGAAGCTCACCCCAGCATGTAGGTAAATTCCAAAAAATACCAGGAATGAAGAACATCTCTGTTAATACTACACAAGGACTCTTCCAGTATGCACGCATTATCTTGCTTAAATTTATCCAATGTTAAATGGTTTTAGTAAGTGAAAAGTCTGAGATTTTACAAACAAAGAAAAAGGAGTGAAAAAACCCTATCTACTGTGTGTTACACTTGAGAGATCCTCTGGGGATGCTAAAATGGGTGACCAGGGGAAATTTCTTGTCAATGTCCCATGCTTTTCAGGAACTGTATCCACTGGGGGAGAAAATTCTCTATGGGTCTCTTGCATTTCTGCACTTGTGAGAAGGGCCACTGATAGCCTTTGATTTGGACTGTCTTTTCAATAATGTTTGTGTGGAAAAAAGCCTTGGATGATAGAAGTGGTGTCTCCCTCTAATGAAAAGGCAGGTTTGTTTATTGCCAAATATAATAATGATAATGTCGCCCTCCAGGGCAGAAGTCAGCCAGGTTTGCCTGAAGTGCATTGCAAAAGGCTTAAGTTTCTTAAGCTTGAGTTTTTTCAGCAGTAACACAAACCTATTATGTATGTGACATCTACCTGGGCCCTTCCACTTCTTTCTTGACCTGAGGAGCAGCGGAAGAGACATGAATATGAAGCTCCTGCTGCTTTTTTGTCCAATCAATAATAAAGTCCTTTGTCTCTGATCCAGGATTCTCATGTTCTCTTCCAGTATTCATGAAACTGTGGCAGGCTAACTCGCGAGATTGCACATACAGTAAAATCTCAGACCCTTCACAGTTCTTGACACCCGCACTATGATGTTCTTGACTTAATGTAGTACTTACAATAATGTAATTCTATTCTGACCTATTACTATTTACCACAGGTTTATATAGTGTGAACTGTTTGAGCATAGTGTATTGGTCAGCTTAGGCTATGTTATGGTACAATAGCAAACAACTCCAACTATTGGTGACTTTAAAAATAGTAAATATAAAAGTTAAAATTATTTTAGCTTATGTTTTCAAAAATGTTATATTCTTTCTAAAATATTTAGAATCATTTTTTAAATTAAAGGATAAAATTCAAATTATGATTAATAAATATAAAAACAAATACATTAATATTATTTAAATAAATCCAATATTTGCATTTAATTTTTTAAATTTTAATTAAATCTTATTAAAGTCCTTGTCAAAGAAAACCATTTGCAATTTCATATTGTATGCCTAGCTGCCAATGTAAAGAATTGGTATTATGCTTTATATGTTATGTTTATATCTATTTATACTCAAATTTAATAGTAAATATAAATTGTTTCAAATTATAAAATGTTCCTCAGGCACAGGTACAACTACTGTGAACTTCAGTTAATTCTTCTGTACCTCAGGAACCATAAACTAGAACAGAAAAGAGGTAAGAAAACACATGAAGGGCAGTACTAGAAGATAGTACTTTGTTTTGCAATAATTTATTGTATTCATGCTATTTCTGATGTTACCCTTCACGCCTCTAATCTCAACATTTTGGGAGGCTGAGGCAGGAGGATTGCTTGAGCCCAGGAGTTCAGACCAACCTAGGCAACATAGAGACATCTCATCTCTACAAAAAAATAAAAAATTGGCTAAGTATAGTGGTGCATGCCTGTAGTCCCAGCTACTCAGGAAGTTGAGGCAGAAAGATTACCTGAGCCCAAGAAGTTGAGACTGCATACCACTGCACTCCAGCCTGAGCAACAGAGTAAGATTCCAACCCCAGGGAAAAAAAAAAAAAACTCTGATGTTGGCAGCAACACAAACCACAAATATTCACAGCATTTGTATGCAGTTGCTTTATATTTTGAAGACATGAGTTCAAAATGTGGAAAAACATTTCCCTGGGGCCTAGCAGTGTTAACTGCAGAATATAAATTTAGAGCAGAGCTGTGCTGTGCCGCTGTGGAGTAATGGCTCCTGAGTGACAAGGGTAGCTGTTTTTGTAATATGTGAGAGTCTGTAAATCAGGGAGCCCAACAACAAAAAGTTTAGATTTTATTTTATATAGAAAATCTTTGGAAGATTCTGACCTTACATCAACTTTAAAATTATTTTTCTGAATGAAAGATGCAAAATGCCTTGTAGAAGAGCAACAATAAAAATAGAGAGATCAGTTTGAAGGCTATTGCAATGACAGGTGGAAAACGAGGATGAGTTGGACAACGGTAGTAGAAGTGGTTGTATGGTCCGATTCAAGTATATTTTTAAGGCAAAGCTTAAAGGATTTGTTGAATTAGGTACTGAGTATAAAAGACAGAGACAAATCATTGAATACTCTAAGTTTTTACTTTCACCTCCACATTTCTAAGATTACTATTTCTTCACTTTCAAGCAGGACCATATTCAAAATTGTATTTTTATTAAGATTAAATGTGATAATCTATGTAAAGTTATCTTCATAATGCCTGACATATAATAAACATTTAATAAATATTGGCCATTAAATTACTTTTAAGACTTCTCCCGATAAAAACACTTTTCTGAAATATCCTCTTTCATGCCACTAAATTTTTTGCACATTTATATCTTTATAATCAGGAACTCATTAATCCTATTCTTTTCCTGTCAAAATCTTCCTATCTAACTATCAAGTCTTTGAAGATCAAAAAACTCTTTAGTGTCAAAGGAATGATCAAATATTGAAAATGATAGAAGATGGGTTGATGTTTGGGGGACAGGAGATAGCCTTCAGAGGCAGGTACCTGTTTCACTTTTTAAATCTAAATTTGTTAAGACTGATACTGTTGAGTACTACAGAATATTATTTCATTAGCAATTCATTAATTTTTTAAAATCTCACCTTCATGCATGAAAGATGCATAAAAATAAAACAAATCAACTTGTCAAAAGACTAGTTGCCTAACATCTTCAGGAACTATCTCCTCTCTCTAATGAGAAAATATCTTGACACTGAACTAAAGAAACTTCATATTGAATAGGGCTTATGTATGATACACTCCAATACACTGGAAAATTAGACCTAGATAACATTATCATTATATGTTTTACAATTAATCGTTATAAATAATTCTTCATGTTGAAGTTCTGAAAATATTATTTCAATACCACAGAACTAATGTTATCCTTTCAAACCGAGGGAAAAGTAGAAAGCCTATTAAAACCTAAAACTGGTTTCTTAGTTTTAGTAGTTCTATTTTTAATTATGCAGTCCAAAGGGGATTTGCAAGGTTAAGGTACTTTATCAAAGTAGTTAGACTGATATGATCATCAAAATGGTTGCCACAGTAGTCAATGATACAGTTCTAGTTGGAGAAAGGGTAACTTTAAACTTTGAGAATCACAGAGGTAGCTGACCTGTTTGGCTTACAGTTCAGTTCAGTCATGTAACGAAAATACATTAGTAAAAGGTACTAAATTCTCAGGTAAACACACCAAAAATAATGACTTATGTTATTGAGGGGATAACTCTATCAGCCCATAAAATAAACACAGCATTTGTAGAGAGGAAAAAAGATACACTTAAAATGTTTATGTCACTTTGGAAGACAGTTTGGTAGTTCTTACAAAACTAAACCTATTATTACTATGATCCAGCAATCATGTTTCTTCAACTCAGAGGAAGAATGGGATGTGAGAAAGTAGAAGCCTCATTTACAGATAATTCCTTTGAAATGCTTTGCTGTGAAGGAGAACAGAGAGATACAGTGGAAGTCGCAGGAAGGTACACAAGGCCAACTGTGTGTGTATGTATGTGTGTTTATATTAGTATCCTAAAGAAAATTACACAGTAGACAAAGAGAAATGGATAAAGAATAAAAAGGCATAACTGAAAGAGGAAAATCCTTAAGTAGGAGGGAGAGCACATGATATGTCATTAACAAGTAGAAACACTGGCCTTGGGTAGGAGAGACAGTTTTCTTCATTGTGACAAGAAAATGCAAGAGGGACTGCAGAATTTATAGCACAAAATTAGGATACTTTAAATTAATAACTTTAATTTTTTTCAAGCATGTGTGAGGAACATCATTAAGAACAAAGAGCTTGGCAGAGCAGGTGTGAAATTGTCATCCATAAGAAAAGGAAAGTAATATTAGTGGAGAATTGCAATAGGATGTCTAGTGCTAAGTATTCACTTGACATGTGTAGTCATAAATGGAAGTTAGTCAGTGCAAGTTGGATGATTTTCTTTTGCAATATTCTGTTAATCAGCTGGAGGCAGAGAAGACAAATAATTGGGTTCAGCCTGGGCTGGGGTTGTACCAGGCAATTATAATAAGTGGTGGAATCTATGGTTTGGAAGCCTCAATGTATTGGAAGAATCATAGCAGGGGGAGTAGTAAAGCAAGTAAATGAAGGATGGGAGGTGGTGGCTGGAGTCATGTTTGAAGTCAAGATTTTGGGAAAAGTGACATTTATCGTGTTGTCTAGCATTACAAGTAATATTTGTCAAGCAATGTGTCTATTACCACATAATGCTGCATAACAAACCACCCCAAAGCATTAAGACCCTGACTCTAAAATTTAAAAAAAAAAGGAAATGATAGATTCCAGAAATAAAAAACAAATCAGAATTTACTGACCCATTAGTATATGTAGACAAGGAAATGGGAGAATGAATGAAATTAATATTGAATTTTAGGTTTCTAGCTGGGGCATCTGGATGGATCCTCAAAACAGGGAATGGAGGACAGAAGATCTGAGGCATAGGCTGGTGAGTTCAGGTTGGATGTATGAAGTTAGAGGCTCCTGGAGAACTTTTTCAGATAACACATTGACTGTTGGAAATATGAATCTGGAACTCAGGAGCATTCTGGGTTCAATATACAAATTGTAAGTCAAGACTACCTGTAATGTAGGTGATAGTGGAAGTAAACAAGTGAGACTAATTTATCAGGAAAGGGGTTATAGGAAGAAGAGAATTAAAGTTTAAAAGAGTTTATAGGAAGATAATTTAAAATGTAGCCCTGGGGAATATCAACAATGAACTGTTAGTCTGAAAAAGAAGAAAACCAGAATAGAATAGTATCACAGAAACTGAGGAAAAAGGAAGATGCCAGGAGAACTTGTTAAGAATGTAAAACGTAGTGCATGAAAATTAAAAACAAACAAGTGCCTAACATTTCATCACTATGAGGTTCAAATTTCCCCTGAATTAAAGTAGTTTCAGTAAAGTGTTATGAGGAGGGATCTGGTTATAGGATTTGTGATTCTCTTATAACTAAAGAGCAGGATGGAGGTGATGCGGCCTGACTTTTGAGGCAGGGTGAGAAAAGGTCATACAGCTTCTGCTTATTGGCTGGAACACTCATCTTTAGAGGCCTGAGAGACTCCATGTAAAAATCTGGCTGCCTGACGCTATCATGACATGAGGATGCTCAAGCAACAAGGGGAAGCCATGTGTACGGGTAACAATACCAGCCAAAAGCCAGCATCAACTGCCAGACCTGTGAGTGAATTTGTCTCTAGGTGATGCCAGCTCCCAGCCATCAGATCACCCTCGGCTTTCAAGTCTCCTTGGCTGAAGTCCCACATGTTGGGAAGCAGAGACAAAACATTCCCTTGAGCCCTGCACCTATTTTTGACCCACAGGATCTTAATAAATGGTGTCTTAAGCTACTAATAAATGGTGTTTTAAGCTATTGAATGTTGATGCAATTTACTATACAGCAATAGTAAAAACATCACTAAATAAATTACATCTCCAGAGGGACTATATATAATTTTTAGGATATGACCATTTTAAAGGATTTTAAATTGCAAAATATCTTTCCCAACTTCAGCTCTAATCTTTCCAAGTTTTACTCATAGATAAAACTCAAATCAACTGTATCTTTTCACAAGTCTTTCAAGGTTTATGAGAAATAACTTCTGTTATCCAATCTCCAGCGCCTAAGTCCTATCTTTTCTCTAACACCTTCAGTGACCACTTTTGATAGAAGTAAGCTTTCATTTCTATAAACTTTTCTACACTTTTCTGTTTCTTAACAAACATATAGCCTATCTTATAAAATAGATCTAACAAGTCTGGGACACACTTGTGTTTCCTTTGTATCATGTGGATTAATCATCTCAAAGCATTGTATATCATAGACTTAACATTAATGCAAATATTATTACTGGATTTTGAAGCAGATAGTTCTACAACTTAATAAAATTCACTCTTTTTCTTTCAAAGAAAGAGATTGTGTGTATAGTCATCACATAAAGTATACATCCTCTTAGTGTCTTCAAAATTTACCTTTGGTAATAGAATGCTATTTTCACTGTAATTATGTCATTTAAAGAAATTTGTATTTCGAAGATGACAGTGCCCAGGCTAATGAATGTAGTCCCACAACATATTGAGAAATGCTGGGCCAAGTTTGTATTCATTTGAGCAAATTTCTAAGCATGGAAAAGGAAATGGGAAGAGAAAGGGAGACTGACTCAGTAGGAGGCTGTTTGTTAATTCGTAAACAAGTGCTGTGTACATATTTAGCCATGTGGCTGCTTTTCAAAAAGGAAAAGTACATGATAAATTTCAGCTGTTTCCTGAAAATATGCGCACTTATACTTCCCTAAGTGACATGTGCTTTATTCTCTGTGAGAATTGAGGAGTTTGTTTATGGAGAAGAAAGGTACAAAATGGGGGTGGGGAGTAAGAGAGTTGGAGAGTCATCTCAGCAACAGACTGAAGAAAGGCAAAGCGTTTGCAGTTGAGCACTTGTTCAACAGAAACAAGCACATAGAATATTCTTCTTATCAAAAGAACATTCCTTCTTCATTCTTGAAAAAATTTGCAATATCAGAGTTGAGGAGAGTCAGAATTTGGATAATAAGAGCTGTTTTCCAGATATGTTTAAAATGTAGGTTTTCTAATCAAAGGCTGTCGGGATCACCAGGACTTGGACTGTTATCTAGATTCTTGACTCATGAATGTATCACTGAGTTCGTGAACTTTTGTTTATTCAAGAAGTATTTACTGAGAACATACTGAGAGTCAGACATTGTTCAAAATGTTAACATCACAGCAATGGGCGATAAAAATCAGATTAAAATTTCTGCTCTAAAGGAATTTTTATTTTACTGTGGAGATTGACAGATATAATAAGCAAATAAATAGAATTTTCAGATGATCATAAGTACCATGAAGAAAGTAAACCAGAATGATGTGATCGAAATTGAAATTGACCTTCAGTAAAACATATTCTTCTTGAAGGTGCCTGACTAGTTACATTGAGGTCCAGCACATCAGAGCCCCCATACAAATTATGAACCAGTCAAAGCCAAAGTCTGTCTAGAAAACAGTACATTCTTCCTTTTTGGACATCAACTCAGAAGTTTCCTAACTGACCCTCGGCCTCCTTGGATACAAGAGGCTCTTTTAGATTCAGAAGCAGGAATTTTGTCTGATAGCTCTGAGACGCTCTGAAATTACAGGACTCTTTCAGCAGATGCTTGTTGTCTGAAAGAATGGCTCTCTCCAAACACTGATTTCTTCACCACTTGACGATTTTTTTTTATTGTCTTGATGTTGTTGATATCACATTCCATATAACCTTGAACTTCACCTCCTTTCTCTACTGCCATACTTGGACTACCCTGCTTGCTTTCTGTCACATGTCAAGCTTACTGAATTCTATCCAGGACCTACCTCTGTTTAGTTGTGACTTGGATGGAACATGCTGCTGACATGCCCCACTATGATTTGGGGCATGTCATTTGGAAGAAACATTTGGAAGAACCTGGTTTTTACTTTCCCTGTGTCTGTACATTGGTTTTTGCCAACATGTCTATTCCAACAATGACTTCTAAATCTGTACTATCTAGAATAATTTGCCAACTGAGCTTAAGATGTTATACTTTGAATATTTGGTGATAATGGGTCCCCAGTTAGATATCTAAACTCCAGGCCTGCTAGTTGGAAGATAAAAACTCCATGTATTAGTACCAAAAATGTCAACAGTCTGAGAGGCATACCTATAGGCACAAGTAGAGGAGCACAGGCAGCCATGGGAACGCCTAGTCAAGACCTGTTAGGCAGGTGATGAGGTGAAAGGGAATTTATGTGAAGGATACGTGGAACTCTCACATAATCCAACTGTAAATGGTACCAATAGTCCTCATAAATATTGAAAAAAATCTTCAGACAAGCTCCCTTTCTCTTCTTTTTTTCTTTCAGGAAGCATGCTTCTCTTTCCTGCATCTCTCTGTACCTTAGTTTCATTCTGTAGCCAGGCTTCCTTCACCAGGCTCTTGATGTTCAGTTCCTGGGTCACTTTAGCTTGATCTGAGCCTCTGCCCTACTGTGGAGTCATATGGATCAGGCTTGACCAGATGTTCAGTTCCAGTACCTACCACTGATTACCAAGCCCAACATTGTGTCTTTCAGTTCAAATTATTGTGAAAAAGAACTGGAATGGCTGGCTAGGCTCTGGGTTGTTTTCTCCTGGATTACATGTGCATTCAGCTGTGGCAAGTCCCTGGGGCTTAAGATCTTATGATCCTGTGCTACAAACATGAGAGCCATGGGTGTGGTCACGGGAAAGATTTTCTTAGATGGAGGGTAGGGAAAGAAGGGAGGTGATGATCAGCCTATAGGGTCAGTGAAGCTATGAATCCAGCCACCACCCACATCTACCAAAGAGGCTACTCTTTTTAGGACAAGAGCTTGATAAATGGTTGTCATAAAGATTCTGATTCCTCCAACTTATATGAATGTTGGAGTTTCCCATTGTAGTTCTATATTTGTCCACTTTTCAAAGGGAAATCAGATTATAGACATGCTAAAGATCAACATTTTGTAAATCTTGATCTGCAGCATTAGTCTTGTGAAGTAAGCACTTGTGAAGCAAGTGTGAATAAATATGAATAAAATGTTAATTAAAAATAATTTATAAGGGACTATAAGATAGTGTCAGGCCTTCTAGCACTTGCTCATGCTTTTCCTTCTCTCTAGTGTGCTATTCCCTCCACCATATTCTTGACAAAGTATTATTCATTCTTCAAGACCTAGATTAACCATCACTTCTTCTAGAAAGGCTTCTCTGACAGAACCTACTTTACTCCCTAATAGACAACGATTATTACTCTCTTCTTTTATTACAGACAGTTTAGATCGAATTTCTGTAAGAGCAGGAACATTGTTTTATTCTTCTTTGAATTCCCTGCAACATCTGCCACAAACTTACATTAATTAAAAAAAATTTTTTTTTAGAGACAGAGTCTCGCTTTGTCACTCAGGCTGGAGTGCTGTGGCACGGTCATAGTTCACTGTAACCTTGACCTCTTGGGCTCAAGGGATCCTCCCACTTTAGCTCCTGAGTATCTGGGACTACAAATATGTGCCACCATGTGCAGTTTTATATATACATATATATTTTTAAAATTTTTTGTAGAGACAGGGTCTTGCTATATTACCCAGTCGTCTCAAATTCCTGACCTCAAACAATTCTGTCACCTCAGTCTCTCAAAGTGCTGGGATTGCATAGGTACTTACATGGAATTTTAATGGATTTCTATCTATTAAAATCAAATATCAAAATAGATGTGGCTAAGAACCTCACTTTACAAAGAAATTAAGCCAATGGGCTATGGATTAAGGCTCTAATGGAATGGTGTATAGTTCATTTTAGACAGCACAAATCACCTACACTATTCCCATGATTATTTCATCCAATTGTCAAATGCATCATTAAGAAAATAATCCTTATATCTATTTTACCTTAAAGACATATGTGCTTTTATGCAAAAATATTGCACTAATAAATTATAAAAGGCAAATTCTATGAGAAAATGTTCACTTATTCTTTTATTCATTTAATCAAGTAATATTTATAGTGATTTACTTTATGCCACACTATAAATGATGTATAATAAAACAGAAAGAGGAGAACATAGGATAAAAACTTGATCAAGTACATGTGTTATATAATCATTAGATAATACTTTTTACTGAATAGAGGCTACAAGAAGCTATTATAAACTCTCATAGAACTATTCACTTATGTTTTCTAACAACAATGTGCTAGGAAATTATTGGTTCAATATCTGCTGTTTTCCCCCCTCGATTATAAACTCCATTGGGGCCTAGACCAGGTTTGCCTTGTTATTACTGTAACCCTGGTATGTAATGCAATACTAGCACATAATCAAGCATTCAATAAACTTATGCTGAATAAATAGGTAATAGATGGGTGTAAATGGAGAAAAATGGTACCAAGCGTTGTGCATTTTTCAAAAATCCCCAAAGATGAAGAATTATAATAGAGATGGTTAAGCTATTCCTTATTGAAAACAATATGAGAAAGACGAGTTATTTAAGAAAATGAATCTTTGTAGGTAAATTAAAATAATAACTTAAAAGAAATTTATATTGAACTTTGGCAAAGCTAATATGCCAAAAAACTCAGTAATTGTTCAACATATATATATCGTGTCCATACAAAGTGCCAGGCATTGTACTGGATGTTGAGATGTAGGAGAGAATAAGATAAACTTGATATGTATCCCCATGGAATTTACAGAAACTCAGAATATACTAGAATACAAAGATTACTTCCCAAACAGGTAGAATGAAACAAGAACTTTATTACAAAAAAATAATGTCTATTTGATAGCAAGCAAATACCTAACAGATCTTTGATTATATTTGGGCAAGTATCACTCCTAGTCTCACATTACGTTACTTGGCTTCCTGTATAGTCTAGGCTTTTCCATAATCAAGGGCATTGTTTATGCTATTATTCTTTTTTTTTTTTTTTT
>NW_007243534.1:0-968 GCF_000164805.1 Carlito syrichta
CTCTCCCATCAGGTGCAGGACAGGCTCTTGGGTGCAGGGCTCTCCCGTGAGTTTCAGGGCAGGCTTTCTTGCGTGCGGGCCTCCTCTGTCAGGTGCAGGCTCATCTCTCTCAGGTGCAGGGCTTTCTCATCAGATATAGGACAGACTGTCTCAGGTGCAAGGCTCTCCCTTCAGGTGCAGAACAGGCTTTTAGGGGTTCAGGGCTCTCCATCAGTTGCAGGACAGGCTCTCGTGGGTGCAGGCCTCTCGCTTGAGGTTCAGGCCAGGCTCTCTTGGGTGCTGGGCTCACCCACCAAGGGCAGGACAATCTCTATCGCATGCAGGGACTGTTGTCAGGTACGGGACGGAGTCTTCCAGGTGCACGGCTCTCCCGTCAGGTGTAGTAAAGTCACCCTCGGGTGCTGGGCTTTCTTTTCAGGTACGGGACAGTCTCTCTCGGTTGCGGGGCTCTAGATCAGGTGCAGGACAGACTTTCTTAGGTTCTGGCCTCTCACATCAGGTGCAGGAAGGCTCTTGGGTGCGGGGCTCTCCCATCAGGTTCAGGGCAGGCTTTCTTGGGTGCAGGGCTCTTTCATCAGGTGCAGGCTAATCTCTCTCGGGTGCAGGGCTTTCTTGTCAGGTACAGCACAGAGTGGCTCCGGCGCAGGGCTCTCCCATCAGGTGCCGGACAAGCTCTCTTTGGTGCAGGACTCTCCCATCAGTTGCAGGACAAGCTTACTTGAGTGCAGGGCTCTCCAATCAGGTGCAGGACAAACTCTCTCGGGTGCAGGGCTCTCTTGTCAGGTGCAGGACAGACTATCTCGGGTGTAGGGCTCTCTCATCAGGTGCAGGCCAGGCTTTCTTGGGTGCAGGACTCTCCCATCAGGTGCAGGACAATCTCTCTCGGGTTCCGGGCTATCTTGTCTGGTGCAGGACATACTGTCTCGGGTGTAGGGATCTCCCATCTGGTGCAGGATAGGCTTTCTTGG
>NW_007243535.1:0-426 GCF_000164805.1 Carlito syrichta
AGAGATCAACTAATGTGTCATCTCACTCACAGGCCAACAGGTATGCTAATTAGTCAGCACGCTCGCCAGCTGACTACTTAAGTCAGCTCACTTGTTGGCTCACTAGACAGCCAACTAGTTATGGTAGCGCATGCATCAGCTCACTCTCCAGCAGACTAGTTAATTCAGCTGACCAGTCGGCTCTCTCACCTGCCAACTAGTTAAGTCAACACACCTGTCTGCTCCCTCGCTGGTCACCTAGTTAAGTCAGCTAACCTTTCGGCCTACTTGCCGGCCAACTAGTTAAGTCAGCTAACCAATCGGCCAACTAGTGGGCCAACGTGTCAGCCACAAGTTAGGTCAGCTAACTAGTCAGCCAAATACTCTACTGACAAATTAGCTGAGTAAACTACCCAGCCAAATACTTACCTGAACTAAGTATGGGGG
>NW_007243536.1:0-1307 GCF_000164805.1 Carlito syrichta
CTAGCCAGTTATCCAGCCAACTATCTAGCTAGATAAGCCAGCCTAGCCAGCTATCCAGCCAGCCATCTAGCTAGATAAGCCAGAAGACTAGCTGGGTAGACAACCATTTAACTAGCTAGTTAAATCAGCTGGCTAACCAGCTAATCAGCCCAGTTGCTAGTCTGGTAGTTAAGTCAACTAGCTAGCCAGCTAGCTTGTCAAGTAAGCTAGCAAGTCAGCTAACCACTCATCTAGCTAGTGAAGTCAGCTAGCTAGTCAGCTTGCTAGTCTGCTAACTAGTTAAGTCAGCTAGCTAGTCAGGTAGCATGTCAGCTAGATAGTTAAGTCAGTTATCCAGCTAACTAGCCAGATAGCTAGCTAGTTAAGTCAGCATGCTAGAGAGTTACATGGCTTGTTTGCTAGCTAGTTATGTCAGCTAGTCACCTAGCTAGTCAGCTAGCTAAGTAAGCTAGAAAATCAACTAATTACTTAGATAACTAATCGGCTAGCAACTCAGCTATCTGGTTAGATAACTATTGGGCTCACCGCTTTCCATCACGTCAGCTAATTAATCGGCTTGCTTGGCTGCAAAGTAGTCAGCAATCTAGTTGGCTTACTTGCCAGCCAACAGGTCAAATAAATTTAAATTGTCAGCTCTTTTGCAGGCCAACAGGTCACCTAACTAGTCGACTTGCTCACCACCTGACTAGTTAAGTCAGCTCACAAGTCGGCTTGCAAGCCGGCCGAGTAGTTAAGGCAGCTCACATGTCGGGTCACTAGCCAGCAGACTAGATAAGTCAGCTCACCAGTTAGTTCATTCAATGGCTGAAAAGTTAACTCTTCTGACCATTTGGCTCACTCACTAGCCGACTAAAATCAGTTGACCAGTCACCTCACTCTCCGGCTGACTAGTTAAATCAGCTGATGAGTAGGCTTGCTCGCTGGCTGAATAGTTAAGTCAGTTGGCCAGTGGGGTCACTCGCTGGCCAACTAGTTAAGTCAGTTCAACTGTGGGCTCAATCGCCAGACTACTATTTAAGGAAGTTAACTGATCAGCCGACTAGCTGGCCAACTATTTAAGTCTGCTAACCAATTGACCGAATATTCAGCCAACTTGTCAGCTGACAAGTTACATCAGCTAACTTGTGGGCCGACTAGTTAGGCCAGCTAACTAGTCGACCAACTAGTCGACCATCTAGTTAGGTCAGAACACTAGCCTGACAAATAGTTAACCAAGCAAACCTGTGGGCCACTTCGTCAGTCAACTAATTAACCCAGCTAACTAGTCAGACAACTAGTTGGCCAACTTGTTATGCCAGCAAACAAGT
>NW_007243537.1:0-618 GCF_000164805.1 Carlito syrichta
TAAGTCAGCTAGCTAGCCAGCTAGCTAAGTCACCAAGCTAAGAGAGCTAACTCACTAGTTAGCTAACTATTTAAGTCAGCTACTTAAGTCTGCAACCTAACTTGTTAGCTAACCATTTAACTCAGCTAGTTATTCAGCCAGCTAAGTATTTAACTAACTATTTAATTCAGGTAGTTAAGTCGCTAGCTAACTAGTTATGTCAGCCAGTAAAGTCAGCTAGCTAAATAGTTAAGTCAGCTGGCTAAGTCAGCTAGTTAAGTCAGCTTTCTAATTTAGTTAGCTGGTTAAGACAGCTAGCTAGGTAATTAGCTAACAGGTTAAGTCAGCAGATTGAATCAGGTAGTTAGCTAGTTAGCTAACGTGTTAAGTCAGCTGGTTGAGTCAGCAGGCTAGCTAGTTAGCAAACGGATTGAATCAGCTGTTTGAGTACACTATCTAGGTAGTTAGCTAACCAGTTAAGTCATCTGGGATTAGTCAGCTGGCTAACTTTGTTAGCTAACGACTTAAGTCAGCTGGTTGAATCAGCTAGCTAGCTCCATTAGCTGAGTTATATCAGATGATTAATCAGCTAGCTAGCATGTTAGATAACAAGTAAGCTAACTGCATAGACATCTGTTT
>NW_007243538.1:0-804 GCF_000164805.1 Carlito syrichta
CCCTCCACCCTGATCTTTAAGATTTATTATTTAAATACCAATGTAAAACCTTTCCTTTTTAATGTATATTCGACTTGTTTTTTATTTGCACTGCTTTTAGAGATTCTTATAAGTTTTTGTATGCTGTATGTATATCTTCAATGAACTTAAAGTATGTTCCAATTATAAATTGTTCCTTTGTAATGTATATTCTGCCTGTTTTTTATTTGCACTGCTTTTAGAGATTCTTATAAGTTTTTACATTTTGTGCATATATCTTCATTGATCTTAAAGAATGTATCAATTATTTTTGTGACTTCTTCTTTAATATGTCCCTTGGATAAAATTATGTCTCTAATTACTACATTTTTGTAAATTTTTTGACAAGTGAATATGCTGACATTGTTTTAAACTCATATGACAGCAATACAAAGGATTAAGCACATATTTATTCAAATTTTTAAAATAAAAAGCATAAAAGTTGTGAAATTTTGGGGCTACTTGACAGAATATGTTTCTGATGAAACCATAAAACATATTTTGGTTAAGGAGATTTTTAATAGACAACAAGTAATTCCTTATAATGATATAAAAATGTATAAGAACATATGAACACAACGAGGCAATTCAGCATTTACTTTTGTAAAAGCATGTGAACAAATATTAAATCTTATGCTTGCATTTTGAACATTATGAATATAAAACAAACAAATATCTAATGTGGAATAATCATCTCACTTGCTTGACTTGGACTCAGATATTGATAATTTTATAGAAAAAAAATTTCATAGTTTTGTTAAGGCTTATATTATGTACTATTATTCC
>NW_007243539.1:0-3154 GCF_000164805.1 Carlito syrichta
AAATACCAACCTCCCATATGATCCCGCAATCCCCCTACTGGGAATATATCCTGAAGAACACAAATCACTCTATAAAAAAGATACCTGCACACGCATGTTTATTGCAGCATTGTTCACAATAGCAAGAACCTGGAAACAGCCATGCTGCCCGTCAAAAGAGGTCTGGATTTTAAAAATGTGGTACATATACACGATGGAATACTACGCAGCCATAAAAAAGAACAAAATCATGAATTTCGCAGCAACCTCGATGGAACTAGAGTCTATAATACTGAGTGACCTCTCACAGAAACAAAGATCCGAGTATCACATGTTCTCACTCATATAATGGACCTTAAACATCCAATGCAATAATATACGAAAATGACTGACCGTACTGGGAAACTATGGTGGGGGGAGGGAGATAGGATTAAAAGTAGCATATATCTGACTCAGAACGGGGAAACACCCCATATCAACAGGGTGCCTGAATGAAACGCAATTGTATACCTAACGCTTAACTGTACCCCACAACTTCACAATAAAATAAAAAATAAAAGAAAATTTAAAACAAGAAAAAAGAAAAGAAAAGAAATGAGGGAGGAATAAATGCTTACATGAAATTATCAAAGGAGTTCTACATCTGGAAACTAAAAGATAAACATCTTTATCATGAAAATACATAAAAGTATAAAACTCAGTGGTAGAGCAGACACACAAAGGAGAAAGCAAAAAGGATCAAAGTTTAGCACTACTAAAAAACTGCCAAATCACAATGATAAGCAATAAGAGATAAAGAAAGAAAAGAAATACAAAGGAATCAGGAAACAATTTTTTAAATGACAGGAGTAAGCCCTCACCTACCAATGACAAAGCTGAATGTAAGTGAATTAAGCTCCTTACTTAAAATATGTAGACTGGCTGAATGGATTTTTAAATATGACCAGCTATATGCTGCCTACATAAAACTCATTTCATCTGTAAAGATACGTATAGACTGAAAGTAAAGAATGGAAAAGGATATTCTATGCAAATGGAAACCAAAAAATAAAAATTAAAAGTAACTGTACTCATATGAGATAAAATAATCTTTAGGTCAAAAACAGTAAAAATGGACAAAGACAATCATTATATAATGATAAATGGATCAATTTAGCAAGAGAATATAACAATTATAAATATAGATGCACCCAACACTAGAGTACCCATATATAAATCAAATATTACTACTGCTAAAGACAGAGATAGCCCTCAATATGATAATGGTTGGGGAATTCAACACCCCCCTCTCAGCTTTGGAAAGATCAGCAAGATAAAAAGATAAATCAACAAAGAAACATTGGATTTAAATGGTACTTTAGACCAAATGGATCTATTAATAATAGACAATTACAGAACATTTCATCCCAAAACTGCAGAATACACATTATTTTCATCAGCACATGGAACAATCTCCAGGATAGACTACTTGTTAAAGCCACAAAACAAGTTTACAACAAATTTAGAAGAACTGAAATAATATCAAGTATCTTTTCTGACCACAATAGAATAAAATGAGAAATCAACAAAGAGGAACTTTTAAAATTGTACAGATACATAAAACAACATGCTCCTGAATGACCAATGGCTCAATGAATACATTTAAAAGTAAATTAAAGTTACTCATCAATGTGTTGATTTCAATCCAACAAGTAGTTCTCTCAGTAATCCAACATGCTTGCACATCTGATGATAACTGATAATATCTCAGAACACTTCTCTGAATTACTTTGTGTAATTTTAGTTCCTCTCATATTATGCAGAAGGTGTATGTATATAATATAAATGTGACAAGATACAGATACATGTTTTTGTATTTCTTTTCCAATGTTACCAGTGTTATACAGTAGGCCAGATGTCCATACCAGAATACATAAAAGGTTTCCAAAAGCTAATAAGCAAACAAAAGAAAAGATGATAGGAAAATCACTGGAAAGGGAGACTATTAGTTCAACTTTAAACATTTCTTAGAAAAAACTAAGGATAAATGGAAAAAGGTTACTGGTCAGAACAACAAAAAAGAAAGTAGCTCTTGATGACAAAAGTTAGAAGCAGACTTTTTAAAAGACTATCCCAGAAATGTAATTTTATTATTACAGAGTGAATATTGTTTTCATGGAATACTTTAAGTCTTGAAATCACCTGTATCAAACATTTGAAATAAACTATAATCCTATTGGACTGATATAAAAATTATTCTAAGCTATCAATGCATCATGACAGATTTCAAATTGTAGGTAACATTTAAACAATTATACAATAAAAATAACATTCATTGACATTTTTGTGGTTTGACTCGTGAGAGATACTTCTTATAGAGGAACAAAAGCTTATGTTAAAAATAACACTCAAGTGTAAGAGAAAAGTATTATTCAAGCGTAAAAGAAGGCATGCTATATGCTGTAGAGAAGCATCTCAAACAGAACTTCAAAAATAAAGCCTTGAGATTTAAAAAATGTATATATGAGTATATCAGCAGTATAAATACAAACTACTATGAGAAGTAAATTAAATAACTTTCTATAGCCTCTTAAAAATGGGTGAATACTGGAGCTAAACTTGTTTCCCTAAATTTCTGATATAAATATATTGCTAAGCATCAGAAAACAGCTAACTTTATGGGTGAAAGAAAGAATGCAAAACTGTTCTTAGTTGAAGGAAAAAAAGGAAGAAAGGGTAAGATATTTTGACCAATTTAGTCAACAGATCTGGGAACAATAAGGACTTCTAAAGGACTAAGAGTTTTTACAATGTTACTGGAGGCAAAGTAAAACTTATTCCAGTGAGCACAAATAAAATGATGTTGTAATTGACAAAATTGAGAAACAACAGTGTAGTGTGGGACACAGACTTTTTGACAGGTGACAAAGAGATACAAGAAGCAGCAACTCAAAAATAGGATGCTTGCTAGGTTGATTTCCCAACCTAAAGGAACCTTCATCATTTAAAGTTTGTCTTAAACATTAGTTCAAATTCAGAAATATTCTAAATATATATTTCCAAAATTAAATCTTGACCATGATCTTTTTGAAAACATGGGCAGGTGTCTTAATGATTTATACTGCCAATGATTATTATGGTGTCCAGCATATGAAAGCTCCTCAAAGTGCATGCCAAGTTAAATTGCTATAAGTTG
>NW_007243540.1:0-758 GCF_000164805.1 Carlito syrichta
TATATAAGTTCTCCTTTTCCCAGATACATGCGTCGAAACCTAATGCTTGTTTAGAACTTAGGAAGACGTCGTGTATTTTTTGGGTATAGAGATCACGTGTCACACAGATTCCTTATTCTTTCTTAGGAAACGTCCGTGTAGTTGCTTGTATATGAGTTTTTCATTTCCCTAGATTATGCTTCAAAAACACAAATTCGTGTTTAACCCTTAGTAAGACAACTTGAAGTCTTTTTTGGGATTGAGGATACATGTAAACCAGATTCCTTATCAATAGAAAGTGCAGTTTCCTTTATATGAGGACTCCCATTACCCATATTCCTACTCTCAAAATCTGATTGGTTCTTATCTCTTAGCAAGACGCTATGTAGATTTTTGGGATGGAGGACTCGAGTACCAAAGATTTCTTATCCTTCCGTAGCAACAGGTCGTGTAGTGTTCTGTGTATGAGGACTCCCATTACTGAAATTCCTGCTTCATTCTCAGCAAGACGCCGATACATTTCCTGGTGACCTAGAATTACACTTGCTTTGATATCAAGAGAAAGACTCCCAAAAAGGTCTTGTGGAATTAGAACCCAAGATTCCTGGTTCCCTTTTCAAAAGACACATTAAAAGCGTGGCGACATAGAAGCCCAGATAGCTGATTAAACCTTAACAAGAGACCTTGTAGTTATAGCCGTTTGAGAACTACAAGAACCGGATTCCCTTTCCGTTCTCAGCAAGATGCCCTGATTTTCCCTGTTTATGTGGATCCAAAAC
>NW_007243541.1:0-677 GCF_000164805.1 Carlito syrichta
GTCTCCAACTAAGGACGAATAAAGAATCTTTGTGGTATGAGTACTCAATCCAAAAAATTCCCAGGGTGTCTGCTATGGGACAAACAAGAAAGAGGGCTTCGAGCTCCCCAAATGTTTCGGAGCAATTTAGCATGCGGATATTATGAATTGGTCATTTCACGACTCCAGCAACCTTCTGGTCCTCTTGAAAGTTGTAAATGGGTATCGGGCACTCCAAGTCCGTTAGTTTTCTCGGAACAACTAACGCCAGATTCCAGGATAAAAAGAATCTTCTTGCCATATTTGGATGTAACTCTGGTCTCAAAATGAACCCTGTAATCCTTCCCCTTCCCTGTCTCTTTTTATTTTGAAAGGGGACAAGGGTTTTGCAGTTGCCAAATGTTTAGTACGTATTTTTAAAGTTAACGTGGAATCACGTTCCTACGAAACTTTTGGGCATCTGTCTTTTTGTATACAGGGTTTCGAATCCACATCGACAGGGACAATCAGGGCACCTTGCTGAGAACGAAAAGAATATCTGGTTCTAGGAGTTCTCATTATCTGAAACCTCCAGGACCTGTTGATAAGGTTTAATCAGCAATCTGGGCTTCTGGGTCCCTATGTTTTTCAGAGCTACATGCTCCGTTGATACACTAAACCTGTCATTACAGATCCACAGGAACTTTCTGGTCCTCTTG
>NW_007243542.1:0-2374 GCF_000164805.1 Carlito syrichta
ACTAACTTGTCAGCTCACTCACAGGCCAACAAGTCAGCTATGTAGTCGGCTTGCTCGGCAATAGACTAGTTAAGTCAGCTCACCAATCGACTCACTCACCAGCCAACTAGTTATGGCAGCACATGCATCAGCTCACTCGTAAGCAGAATAGTAAATTTAGCTGACCAGTCGGCTCATTCACCAGCCAACTAGTTAAGTTAGCTCATTTTTCGGATCCCCATGATGCCCAACTAGGTAAGTCAGCTAAACAATGGCCTGCCTGCCAGGCAACTAGTTAAGGCAGTTAACCAATCGGCCAACTAGTGGATCAACTTGGCAGCTGACAACTAAGGTCAGCTAAATATTCGGCCGACTTGTTAGACCAGCTAACTATTCGGTCAACTATTCAGCCGAATAATTAGGTTATCAAACTAGCCAGCCAACTATTTAACCGAACTATCTATGGGGCCAATTCCTCAGCCAACTAGTTATCCAAGCTAAATAGTCAGTCGATTAGAGGACCAACATGTTAAGCAAGCTAATAGGGTGACCAAGAAGTCATCCAATATGTTAACCCCGCTAACTAGTCGGCCGACTCATCAATCAACAAGTTAAGTAAACTAGCTAACTCGTTAACCAACTAGTTAAGTCAGTTATTATACTCCTTTAGCAACCAGTTAAGACAGTTATCTAACTCATTAACCAGCTCATTAATTCATTTAGCTATCTCATAAGCTTACTAGTTATGTCAGCTAGCTAAGTGAGCTAGTTAAGTAGCTAGTTAGGTAGTTCAGCTAGCTAAATCATTTAGCTCACTAGTTAGTTAATTATTAAGTCAGATACTTAAGACTACTAACTAGTTTGCCAATTAGTTAAGTCAGCTCGTTACTCAGCTACTTAAATAGTTAGCTAACTCTTTAATTCAGGTAGCTAAGTCAGCTAGCTAACTAGTTAAGTCACCCAGTTAAGACAGCTAGCCACATAGTCAGCTAGCTAAGTCAGCTAGTTAAGTCAGCTTTCTAATTTAGTCAGCTGGTTAAGACATCTAGCTAGCTACTTAGCTAAAGTTTTAAGTCAGCAGGTGGAGTCACGATGTTAGCTAGTTAACTAATGGGTTAAGTCAGCTGGAAGAGTTTGCTAGCTAGTTAGCAAACAGGTTGAGTCAGATCGTTGAGTGGGCTAGCTAGCTAGTTAGCTAACCAGTTAAGCCAGCTGGGTGGTCAGCTAGCTAGGTAGATAGCTAACGAGTTAACTCAGCTGGAAGAGTCAGCTAGCCAGCTCATTAGCTAACGAGATAAGTCAGATGATTAAGTCACCTAGGTAGCATGTTAGATAACGATTAAGCTAACTAGTTATCTAGCTGGTTAAGTCAGCTACTAGAAAGGGAGATTGCTATTCAAGTCAGCTAGTTAGCTAGGTAGCTAGCTAGTTAACTAACAATTAAATTCAGATAGCTAATTAGATATCTAGCAAGACAAGTCAGCTTGCCAATCAGCAGGATAGTTGTTCAAGTCACCTAGTTAAGTCAGCTGGCTAGCCTGCTGGCTACGTAGATAGCTAGCAAGTTAAATGAGGTGGCTAGCCAGTTTGCTAGCTTAAGTCAGCTAGGGAAGTCAGCTGGCTAGCCTGGCCAGTGAGGTAGCCAACTAGTTAAGTCAGCTGACTAGCTAAGTGACTAGCTGGTTAAGTCAGCTAGTTAAGTCAGTTTCCAACCAGCTGGTTAGCAAGTTAAGTCAGCTAGTTAATTCAGGTTGCAAGCAGTTGACTAGCTAGTTATTTCAGCTAGTTAAGTCAGCTGGCTAGCTAGGAAGAGAGCTATATTCGTCAGCTAGTTATCATACTAGGTAGCTAGTTAAATCAGCTTCAAAAGTCAGCTGCCTAGCTAGATAGCTAGTTAAGCCAGCTAGATAAGCCAGCTGGCTATCTAGGTAGCTAGCTAAGTCAGCTAGTTAAGTCAACTTGCTACCTAGATAAGTCAGCGAGTTAATTCAGCTGGCTAGCCAGCTGCCTAGCTGGGTAGCTAACTAGTTAAGTCAGCTGACTAGCCCATTATATAGTAAATTAAGTAACCTTGTTATGTCAGCTCACTAGGCAGCTGGTTACCTAGGTACCTAGGTAATTAAGTCAACTGGCAAACCAGTGGGATATGTAAGTAGCTAGCTAGTTAAGTCAGTTAGCTATGAAGCTGACTGGCTAGGTACCTAAGCTGTTAAGTCAGCCTGCTAGCCAAGAGGCGAGCTAGTTAAGTCACCTAGTTTAGTCAGCTGACTAGACAGCTGGTTACCTAGGTAGCTAGATAGTTAAGTCAGATGTCTACTCCACTGGCTAGCTAGTTAAGTCACCTGGGTAGGTCAACTGGCTAGCCAGCTGGCTAGCTAGGTAACTTGCTAATAAA
>NW_007243543.1:0-753 GCF_000164805.1 Carlito syrichta
AAGAAATCTCAGGAAACACAAACAAATGGAAAAATATTCCATGCTCATGAATAGGAAGAATCAACATTGTTAAAATGTCCATCCTACCGAAGGCAATCTACTGATTCAATGTAATACCCATTAAGTTTCCAACATCATTCTACTCAGACCCTGAAATGACAATACAGAAATTCATATAGAAACATAAATGACCATGAATAGCCAAAACAACCTTAGCAAAAGAAACAAAGCAGGAGGTATACACTTCAGACTTCATACCTTACTATAAAGCTACAGTAGTCAAAACAGCCTTGTATTGGTACAAAAGCAGGCACATAGACCAGTGGAACAGGATGGAGATTTTGGATTTAAACCTCAATTTTTCACCCAACTCATCTTTGACAAAGTCTCCAACAACAACCATTGAGGATAAGAGAACCTATTCAGTAAATGGTGCTGGGAAATCTGGCTGATCACATTCAGAAGATTGAAACAGAATCCCTACCCATCATCATACACAAAAATTAACTAAATGGATCAAAGACCTAAACGTAAAAACTCCAACTGTAAGAATCTTAGAAAACACAGAAGACACCCTTATGGAAATTGGAACTGGCAACTTTTCCTATTCAGAACCCTAGATGCCCATAACTTAAGAAATAAGATAAAGTGAGACCTCATCAAACTAACAAGCTTCTACAAAGCAAAGAACAGTCAAGACAGCAGGAGATAGCCCACAGAATTGGAAAAAATATTTGCCAACTGTATATCTGA
>NW_007243544.1:0-802 GCF_000164805.1 Carlito syrichta
AAATTCCCCAAAACTGAAGAGGAAATAAACATCAAGATCCATGAAGCCCTGTGATTTCCCAACCGACAGTGTCGCAGCTCTTTTAGAATCTGTCTAGCAGGTTTTTCATCATTGCAAGGGAAAAAAAGAATTCTCAACTGATTACACATAAATAGATCTTCACTGAGACACAATAAAACCAAATCTCAAAAGTCAAAGATGTAGAGAACTTTGAAAGCAGCAAGAGAAAAGCAACTTGCTACATACAAGGAACCTCTATAAGACTATCACTAAATTTCCCAGTAGAATTTTTCCAGGCCAGGAGACAGTGGGGTGATATATTCAAAGTCCAGAAAGAAAGAAAAAAATCTGCTAACCAAGAACACTAGACCCACAAAATCTGTCCTTCATAAATGAAGAAGAGAGAAAGATCTTCCCAGATAAAAACTGAAAAAGTTAATCACCTTATAACATTTACAATTGTTATATTTGCTTGATGTATTGACCCTTTTGTCACTATGTAATGCTGTATAAGAATTGTGAAAAGTAGTTCTTCAAGTTGAAATAAAAGGGCAATAATGCCAACACATACAAAATATAACAATGTAAATGTAAGAATATAATCAAATTCAGAATACCCTTATACTGTAATGGTGGTATATAAGTTACTTTTAACTTTAGTAAAAATACTTTCAACCCTTAACTGTACCCCACAATTTTAAAATAAAAAATATTGATTTAAAAAACAAATAAAAAATAAAATAAACAAAAGTATTAGTATACTTTCATAAGTATTTAGCAAAAATACTTTAGTAAACATACC
>NW_007243545.1:0-758 GCF_000164805.1 Carlito syrichta
GCACCCCACCATCCAAGATGAAATACCACTGGAGCCTTGATTGAGGCTAATTCTTCCACTGAGCAAGTCTCTGTCTCCCTCCCCCACACACTGGGGATCTACTCAGCTGTCAAGGTAAGCTGAGGCTCGGAAGTGTGCTGCCCAGTCCTGTGCCCTCGATGAGGCGGTGTGATGCTGACATGTGAACCCCATTCTAGGAGAGCTGACAACCTGGAATTTAAATCCCAAGGGATGTCAAAGTGCAGGGAAGAAAATGTGTTTACCACCTGAAAGTCTGAACAGAGACAGGCATCATATCTCAGAGAGTCCCCCCCCCCCCCGCTTCAGCCCCAGCCACCTTGATCTTTCCCAAGAAAGAGAACAATGGTCTTTTAATCCATGTACCACCCATTTGCCGAACACCATCACTGAGGGGACAACTAGAAGAGAGCACTAGAAGGGCCTGGCAGAGAGGTTATGAGCAAAGATCTTGAAGCCACTGTGAGGTTGTGAGTGATGGTTTTCCTATCCACTGTCAAGATGGGAAAGTTGGGCCACCTTATTTAAACTCTTTGTGCCTCAGTTTCTTCAACTGTCAAATGAGGGCAATAACAAGAGGGTCTTATCAGAATGAAATGATTTGGCTAAAATGAACAACTTAGAATCATGCTCAGCACACAGTGTGGTAACAGCACTGGTTTTTTATTGTTATGATTGTGCTAGACAAAAGTGACTTCATCATTCCCTTACAGATTTCCAGTCTAGTTGAGGAAGACCAA
>NW_007243546.1:0-1005 GCF_000164805.1 Carlito syrichta
ATCTTTGCTCATAACCTCTCTGCCAGGCCCTTCTAGTGCTCTCTTCTAGTTGTCCCCTCAGTGATGGTGTTCGGCAAATGGGTGGTACATGGATTAAAAGACCATTGTTCTCTTTCTTGGGAAAGATCAAGGTGGCTGGGGCTGAAGCGGGGGGGGGGGACTCTCTGAGACATGATGCCTGTCTCTGTTCAGACTTTCAGGTGGTAAACACATTTTCTTCCCTGCACTTTGACATCCCTTGAGATTTAAGTTCCAGGTTGTCAGCTCTCCTAGAATGGGGTTCACATGTCAGCATCACACCGCCTCATTGAGGGCACAGGACTGGGCAGCACACTTCCGAGCCTCAGCTTACCTTGACAGCTGAGTAGATCCCCAGTGTGTGGGGGAGGGAGACAGAGACTTGCTCAGTGGAAGAATTAGCCTCAATCAAGGCTCCAGTGGTATTTCATCTTGGATGGTGGGGTGCCTTTCATTATTCGTTAGGGGAAGGGACTGTGCCTTCACTGAGCTGGCAGTCCCCTCTGCAGATACTGGAGAACACCTTCAACTGCAGGAGTCTCTCCCTCGACTCTCCAGGGCACCACCCAATCACCGGTATGTTATGATCCTTGCTAAGGATATCTTGGGTAAATGATCACAGAGTGAATCACTTTGCCAGTCAGGTCACTCTGGGAGTATTGGACTCTTGCCTGGGCTCCAGTTTCACTTCATGTCTTCTGACAAAGCAGGCATACGTCCCAGGCCCCTGGGAAAAACAGCGGACTTCAGGACATTCTCATGGGAAGAAGACCTTCCTGAACACCAATTAGGCTCCCCAGGTGGTTTGGGGTTCTTGGGCCACAAGGTCAAACATGTCTTCAGTATAAGTTCCACTGAAAGACTGCTGCACCATGTTCTCTCTCTGTTACAGGTGACCCTATGTTTGTTGATATTGTTTTTTTAAAACAACTTCCTTGAGATATAAATGACATACCATATACCAGTCTTAGAACATGCTTATGTTTT
>NW_007243547.1:0-21462 GCF_000164805.1 Carlito syrichta
TAATGATATGACAATTTCCATGGGAAACACATGATTGACTGTGGCAGAGAGTCTCCAAAGGAAGGTTAGCATAGGGTACAGAACTTTCAGAATGTTGAGATTCACACACACACACACACACACACACACACACACACACACACACACACGCTAGCCACATGTCTTCCAGCCCAGTTAGTTGAAAGAGAAGAGCCCCAGGAATGTGTACCATCCTCTGTAGTAGCTACAGCTCCTACCCAGCATTTTCTGCATTGTAGTACCTCATCTAGGAAGATAAATCTCCACTGAAATCAATAACTGTGCCTTCCAGATTTTGGTGAACCGAAACAAAGCTATAACTCTAAGAATTAACAAAAACATACATCCATTTTGCTGAGAAACTTTCTGCTACACAAACTACCTATTGTCTTTTTCTTCCTAAGGCAGGTGTGACTGATAATATTTGCCCAGTTCCTAAGGACTTCCCGCCATGCATTGGTTGATAAGGTTTCCGGTTTTCTGCAGCATCCACAGATCTTCCCACAGCTTCCACTCTGCCCCTCGGCAGCTGCGATGCCAGTCTTTATCAGGAGTTGTAGACCAAGGTGGAATGACTATGATGCAGCTGAGGAATTTAACTTTGTTGGTGATGTGCTGAACTACTGTGCTCAGATGGAGAAGGTGAGGGGACACATGTGATGGTGATTTGAGAACCAGGGTGACCTTATTCTCTTTATCTTACTTCTGCTAGTCTGAGTGGCACATAACCAAGGCTAGCTTCTACCTCAACTTATCAGTCGATGAAGTTTCATGTTTTAGGGTCCAATTCACCGCCTATTTTCTAATTACTGTGAGCCTCACTGGTTTCATCTGTGAAATGGGAACAAGCTTATTTAAAAGTAAGACAGGAGGTAAAACAAAACCTGATATACAACTAGTGCTCCATTATTGTGACCAAGTGCAAAGTTCTAATCACTGGGTCATGAAGTTTATCTTAGTATGAGTTCTCACCTTAAATTCAGTAACTTCATATGTTAGTTTTCAAGAATTATATGCTTTAATGGCATCTTTCTCCCCACCGGTTTTTTCCCCCTTTTTCTGCATGTCAATAATAATTTCAAGAAATACTCTCAGTTACAGAGAGTATTTTTTAGGTACCATATCAATCACTTTGCATTTAATCCTCTGATTGGATGGGTTCTGCTATAGTCTCCATTTTCAATATGTGGACACTGAGGTTTCCAGTGTTTAATATACTAAAATCATATAGGTATAAGTGGAAAGGAAGGCTTTGGGTCCAGGCTGTCCTGTTCCACAATGCATTTTTTGCTATAATCTCACAGTCTAATGACACCAAAACATCTTTTCCGAGTATAAATGAACTTTCTTCATTGCCCAAACTAAAAACCTGGTTGAGAATCTTGGAAACGTCAGATGATTTGAAGAGAAAGGAAACAGAGAGGAGGTGAATGAATAAATATTATTTTACACACTTGGATGGTAATATAAATATGGTTTTGCTTTTAAAAATTAATATTATATAGTGTTATATTACAAACATTAGTCTAAAATTTTTTTTTGATTTTATCATATTCTATCATATAGAAGTAGTTTAATTTTTGTAGACAGCATATAAGTGTATCCTGGTTTTTATTTTATTTTATTTTATCCATTCTATCAATCTGTGTCTTTGACTGGGGAATTGAGTCCACTTACATTTCAAATAATTACTGATAGACAAAAATTTACTGCTACCATTTCATTTGTTTTCTTGATGTATTAATGCTTAACTTCAATTACATACAAAACCCTACTTTTTAATAGTTGCACCCTAGCCCCCCACTTTATATTATTGTCACAAATAACATATTTGTATATTGTTACCTATTAACATAAATTTATAATTGTTTTTTACTTATCTTTTAAAAATTAAGAGAATGAAAAGTGGAGATGTAAATATAAATTATAATAATACCATTTAAAAATATTCATCCATGCATTCATCTTCACAAGAGAACTTTGTTCCCTTTTTTGAATTACTCTCTAATTTCCCTATATTTCAACTTGAGGATTCCCTTCGCATTTAATGTAGGTAGGGCAATTCTGGTGATAATGAAATTTCTTAGTTTTTAAAACTCTTAATTTTTAAAAATCTGGATACATCCTATTTCTCTCACATTTTTGAGGGACAATTTTACTGGAATTAGAATTCTTAGTTGACAGTATGTTTTGTTTTGTTTTGTTTTCATTTTCCTTGTAGCAATTTATGTCATCCACTACCTTCTGACCTCAACGTTTTGTTGACAAATACACTGATTATCTTATTGAGGATCTCTTGAATATGATGAATTGCTTATCTCTTGCTACTTTCAAGATTATCTCTTTGTCTTTAGCTTTAACTATTTGACTATAATGTGGCTTTATATGATCTCTTTGGGTGTATCCTACTTATATTTGCTGAAATTCTTTTTTTTTTTGAGTTGGAGTCTCACTCGGTCGCCCAGACTGGAGTGCAGTGGCTGCTCCCAGCCACCACAGCCTCGCTTGCTGAAATTCTTATGTTGTATAGCCACATCTTTCCTCAAAGTGGAAGCTAGGGCCTTTATTTTATTTTATTATAGAGATGTGGGGTACCAGTGAGGGTTAACTACATAAGTAGACTTCATGCAGTTGAAGTTTGTACTTCTAACTTGCTCTCACGACCCCTGGTAGTGGATTAGGTACCCTTTGTGTTGTCATATGTCCCTCACCCTCCTCCCTTCCTTCTTCTCCTAATAGTGCCCAGCAACTGCTGATCCCTCCCTAGTGCTAATGTGGCTATTGTTCAGGGCCTACTTATGAGTGAGAACATGTGGTATTCATTCAATTCTTTGTTTCTGTGATAGATCACTTAGTATGATGATCTCCAGCTCCATCCATTTTGCTTCGAAGTCCATCATTTTGTTCTTCTTTTTGGCTGTGTAATACTCCATTGTGTATATATGCCACATTTTCTTTATCCAGTCCACTTTTGATGGGAAATTGATCTGGGTTTTCTATTGTGAATAGTGCTGCAATAAACGTGTGTACAGTTATCTTTTTTGAGATAAGATTTATGTTCCTTTAGACATATTCACAGGAAAGGGATTGCTGGATCATACAGAAGGTCAATTTTTAGTTATTTTAGGAATCGCCACACTGCTTTCCATAGAGGCTGCAATCCCTCCAAACAGTGTAAAAGTGTTCCCTTTTTCTCGACACTCGTATCAGCATTGGTTGTTTCTTGACTTACTAATGACAGCCATCCTTACTGGAGTTAGGTGGTATCTCATTGTAGTTGTAATTTGCATTTCTCTGATGATTAGTGAGACTGAGCATTTTTTCATGTGTCTTTTGACTGCTTGTATGTCATCTTTTGAAAAGTGCTTGTTCATGCCCTTTGCTCACTTTTTAATGTTTTTTTCCCTTTCACTTCATTTGACTTTCTTGTAGATCCTGTATGTTAGGCCTTTGTCAGAGTCATAATTTATAAATTTTTTTATCATTCTGTGGGTTGTCTCTTTACTCTCTTCATGGTTTCTTTTGCTGTGCAAAGGCATTTCAGTTTGATGTAGACCCACTTGTCTAACTTAGCTTTTATGACATTCACTTTTGGGAACTTGGTCAAGAATCTGTAGCCTACTCCAATGTGCATAAGGGTGTTTTCTGTGTTTTCTTCTAGGATTCTTATAGTTTGAAATTATACATTTGGTTTTTGATCTATTTAGAGTTGATTTTTATATATGGTAATAGGTAGGGGTCCAGTTTCATTCTTCTGCATGTGGTCAGGCAGTTTTCCCAGCATCATTTGCTAGATATGGTCTCCTTTCCCCACTAGTTGTTATTGGTGGCTTTGTCAAAGATGAGTTGGTTGAGAGACTGAATTTTTGCTTCTGGAATTTCTGTCCTTTTCCATTGGTGTATGTGCCTCCTCTTGTACCAATACCAGTATGTTTTGGTTACTGTAGCCTTGTAAGAAATTTTAAAATCTGGAATAGTGATATTTCCCTCTTTGTTCCTTTTGCTGAGGTTTGCTTTGACTATTCATGCTCTTTTTTGTTTCCATATGAATTACTGTATTGTTGTTTCCAGGTCTGAGAAAAATGATGATAATTTGATGGATATTGCAATGAATCCATAGATTGCCTAGGGTGAGATGGACATCTTGACATCATGAATTCTTTTGATCCATGAGCATGGAATGTTTTTCTGTTTGTTTGTGTCATCCTTGATTTATTTGAGTGGCATGTTGTAGTTTTCATTGTAAAGATCTTTCACTTCTCTGATTAGGTGGATACCAAGGTATTTCACATTTTTGTGGTTATTGTGAATGGGACCATGCTTTTTATTTGGTTCTCTGCCTGCTTGTTGCTGGTGTATAGAAATGAAACTATCTTTGGCACATTGATTTTGTCCCATGAGACTTTGTGAAAGTCGATTAATGGTGCAAAGAGGCTTTTGACAGACTCCCTAGGGTTTTCAAGATATAGAATCACATTGTCCAAAAAGAGGGATATCTTAACTTCCTCTTTCCCTATTTGGATACCCCTGATTTTCTTTTCTTGCCTGGTTGCTCTGGTTAGGACTTCCAGCATATATTGAACAGGAGGGGTGAGAATGGCGATCCTTGTCTTGTTCCCATTGTTAGGGGGAATGCTTCCAACTTCTACCCATTGAGCAAAATGTTGACTGTGGACTTAACATAGATGACTCATACTGTTTTGAAGAATGTTCCTTCTATGCCTAGGTACTCAAGGGTTTTTATCAGGAAGGGATGCTATATTTTGTCAAATGCTTTTTCTGCATCTAATGATATAACCATTTGGTTCCTGATTTTTACATCTGTTGATGTGTAGAATTACTTTATGGTCTTGCAAATGTTGAACCAGCCCTGCATCCCAGGAATGAAGCCGACCTGCTGATGGTAGATGATCCTTGAGATGTGTTGCTAGATCTGATTTGCTAGAATCTTGAGAATTTCTGCATCTATGCTTATCAAAAAGATTGACATGTAATTCTCTTTCCTTGTTTGGTCTTTACCAGGTTTGGTCACTGGTATGATGTTTGCTTCATAAAATGATTTGGGAAGAATTTCATCATTCTTAATTGCCTGGAATACTTTCAGTACAATTGTTGTCAGCTCCTCCTTGTACATCTTGCAGAATTAGACTGGGAAACCATCTGGTGCAGGACTTTTTTTTTTTTTGGTGTGATGATTTCTCGTGACTGAGTCATTTCCTGGATTGTTGTTGGTCTGTTTAGAGTTTCAATTTCTTCTTGTTTCAACCTTAGGAGTTTGTGTGATGTCAGAAAGTCTTTCCTTTCCTTTAGGTTTTCTAGTTTATTTGCATACAGTTGTATATAGTAATCTCTGATAGTCTTTTAAATTTCTTCAGGGTCAGTTGTGACTTCACCTTTTGCATTTCTAATTGTGTTTATTTGGACTTTCTAGTTTTTTAAGTCAATCTGGCCAGGATCCATCAATCTTGTTCTTTCAAAGAATGAGCTTTTTGTCTTGTTGATTCTTTCTGTGATATTTTTGTCTTCTATATCTTGCAATTGTGATTATATCTTGGTGTCTGGGTTCTTTTGAAGAAGTTAGGATTTAGATGATTTTGCCTTTCCAGCATTTTTAGGTGTGATGTTAGACTGTTTACTTGTGATCTTTCTGTTTCCTTGATGTGTGTGTGCAATGCTATGAATTTTCTTCTTCACACTGCTTTCATGGCATCCCAGAAATTCTAATGTATCTTTGTTTTCATTTGTTTCAAGGCATCTTTTTGTCTTAGTTTTCGTGTTGACCCAGAAGCCATTCAGTAGCGTGTTGTTTAGTTTCCTTGTCTTGGGGGGGGATCTTGTTGGCAATATTTATTTTTATTCCACTGTGATCTGAGAAGATGCATGGTATTATTTTAATTTTTTGAAATGTGTTCACACTTGATTTATGTCCTCTTGGAGTATGTTTTGTACGCTGATGAGCAAAATGTATACATATGCAATGTTGGGCAAAGTGTTCCATAGATGTCTACTAAATCCATTTGATTGAGTGCCAAGTTTATGTTCTGAATCTCTTTGCTGTTTTTTTGCTTCAGTGATCTCTGTTAGACTTTTAGTGGGATATTTAGGTCTCCAACTATGATAGTGTGAGGGTCTGTGTCCTCTCTGAGTATATTTAGTAGTGTTTTATTAAATCTAGTGCTTCTCTACTGAGTGCTTATATGTTGATGTTTAGGATGAATATTTCATGCTGGTGAATTGAGCTTTTAATCATTATTATGTGTCCTTCCATGTCCCTTTTTAACGTTTGATGAAGACTGCTTCATCTGATTTCAGAATAGCTATACTTGCCCTCTTCTCTTTTCCATTCACCTGAAAGATCATTTTCCTGCCTCCAGCTTTGAGCCTATGGATGTCCTTTGCAATAAGATGAGTTTCCTGGAAGCAGCAGATTGTTGGATCATGCTTCTTTATCCAGTTTGCCATTCTGTATCTCTTCAGTGGCACGTTTAGTCCATTCACTTTCAAATTGATTATTGAAATGTGAGAGTTTATCTCTGTCATAGGACTCTAGGGTGTTGCTTTGTTTCCTGTTTACTTTTTACTTATATTATGTGCATTTTCATTTTTGTGAGTGCTCTTTATGTTCTATTAACTCTGTGCTTGTCTGTACTTTTTTGATGGGTATGATTGTTCCTGTGTATGTGTTTGTGTGTGTGTGTGTTTGTGTGTGTATGTTCAACACCTTCTTAAGTATCCCCTGAAAGGCTGGTTATCTGGGGAGGATTTTAGTTCTCCATCACTGATGAAGCTTAGTGTGGTGGGGTAGGAAATTTTTGGCAAGAATTGCTTACTTTTAAGAACTTTACAAGTGGGACACTAGTACCTTCTGACTTGCAGTGTTTCTGCAGATAAGCCAGATTGAAGTGATTCTGATGGGTATTCCCTGGTAGATAATCTGAACTTTCTCTCTCACTGCCTTTAGGATTTTTTCTTTTATGCTTATTTTGTGGAGGCAGATTACTATGTGCCTTGGGAATGGTCTTCCATATGATACTTTGTGGGGGTTCTCTGACTGTCTTGTGTTTGGATGGTCACCTCTTTAGTGAGATGTGGGAAGTTTTCTTGGATCATCTCATGGAGTCTGTTCCATGGTGTTCTCCGTTTCCCTTTCTGCTTCTGGGATACCTATCAGGCATAGATTTGACTTTTTGATATAGTTCTACATCTCTCAGAGGCTTTGCTTCTTCTTTTTGAGCTTTTTTTCTGTGTTTTTGACAGACTAGGTTAACTCCATATTTTAGTCTTCAGACTCTGAGAGTTTTTCCTCTGCCTTGTTGATCCTTCTTCTTAATTTCCAAGATGAAGGTTTTTTAATTTCCAGGATGAAGGGTTTTTTTTCTATTTCCATTACATCAGAATTGGCTTTTCAGAAATTGACCAACTCCACTTTTACTTCCTGTATGACTTCAGTGATTTTTGCGTCTAGTTTTCCTTAGTTTCTGTTCATTTTTGCCTTCCAATCTCTGAAGGCAAAAATGTGGGCTGTGGGCTGTCATCTGTGGCAGGTCATTCTGAAAGATTCCATTGTTTGTGTTCTAATAGCACAAACACAAGGACTCTGTGGGTTGCCTGTATTTTTTTTGTTGTTGTTGCTGTTGTTTTTCCTATTTTGTGACAGGCCTCTCTTCTCACTCTATAATTCAGTTCTGCTCCTTGCTACACACTGTGTGGCAGACTTTTGTCACTTTCTCTCCTGCTTCTAAAATAGTTATACCAGCTTCTGGCCTCTGCTGCTAGCACTTGGTGGAGAGCAAGCTGGGGGTAAAGGAGGTATGGGTCTTCTGTCTGCAGTTTATAACCCGGGAGCCTTCCCACTGAGAAAGACTTTTTGTTGCTCCCTCACTGTTCAGGTCCACACCCTACTTTTGAAATAGAGTGAGTTCTCTGCCACAGCAGAGGAGGCAGGCTCCACCCTGCAGGGATGCAGGGTTTGGTGGTGGTTCTTCTTGACTTACCTGGGAAGATGGCGATCAGCCATGGGCTGTGGGCATCCGCTGGGTTTATTCTGCAAATGGGTCTTCCCTGCCTGTGAGTCTGGCAGCCCAGTGGAAGTCACACGCATGGGTGGCTGACCTGGAGTAGGTCTTTTTTCCCTGTTCCACCCGGGCTGTAGCCACCCACTGCCTGGTCCTGCCCAGGACTCCCCATTATTATTTCAAATAAGGTCTATGCCCTTTCATCTCTGTCTTCTTCATCCCATGATGTGTTTATTGGTCTGCTTGATAGTGTCCCACAAGTTCCTTAAGTTGTGTTTACTTTTCTTCCTTTTTTTCTATTTAATTCTTAGATCCAATAATTCTAAATGACCTGATTTAAAGATTACTGTTACTTTCCTTTTACCTGTATGAATCTGCTATTGAATCCCTCTAGTAAATTTTCTATTCAGTAGCTGTATTTTCCAGCTTTAAAATTTCTGTTAGTTTCTATTAAAAATTTCCTACTTCTTTATTAATATTATTATTGTTCCTATCTAGTTTTTCTGATTTTCTTTAGGTCTGTGTTTGTGTTACTCTTTGTTTGTTTTATTTTTTTAAGTATATTTATGACAGTTTAAAAATATTTATTTAGTCACTAAACCATCTTTTTTTAGGACTTGGTTTCTGAAGATACATTTTGATCTCTCAAATGGGCTATAATTTCTTCTCTTTTTTCTTTTCTTTCTTCTTTCTTTTTTTTTTTTTTGCATGGCTTATGATTTGTTGAAAGTGATGTATTTGAAGAAAAAAACAGCCACCTCTCTCGGTCTTGCAGACTGACTTCTACAAGGAAGGACCTTCTCCAGTCCTCTCAGTGTGAAGGTTTGAGGTCTGCTTGGGAATATTCTGGCACTTGTCTCTTCTGAGCTGTGTGAGTGCTCCATTCCAGCTCCCCAATTTTCCCATATAAATAGTTGTTTTTAAGTTTCTTAATTTCTCTAAAAGTCTCACCCCTGCTTCTTCTCAGGGCCTTGAATGTTCAATTGTGTTCCTCTTTCTATAGTCTCTTGCCCTTAAGTGACTGTGGTCTGAAGTTTTCACCTTATGGCACCTACCATTGCTTTCAGAGACCTCCAGCTTGATATCCAAATGATGTCGCTATTTCCATCTGACCTCCAAGTTAGGCAAAGCAGAAACCAATCTCTCAGGCAGCCCTTGGACAAGCCAGAACTTTGCAATTTCCACTGTTTTCTTTCAGTCCCAAGAAAGGAGACAGGAATTGGTTGGATTCCTTTTGATTGCACTGCACCACAGGAGGGATCAGGTGAGGCAAGAAGAACCAAAACATCACATAATTTCTTACCATTTTGAGTAGGTTTCACATGTTTTGGTCATTTGTTTGGTTGCTGAAAATCCTTGACTTTTTTCTAGAGCTCCCATAAAGCTATTTCATCCAGTCTGTTGTTTACTTAATGTTGCTATGAGAAAAAAAAGTGGGGGCATGAAGCGTTCTAGTACTTCTAGTTTGCTGTTCTCTCTTCTAGAAGTACCTTAATTTTAGAATTCCAAAATATTTAGAAATTAGGTAAGCTTTTAAAAATTTTTTATTGTAATAATTATATGTATTGGGTGCTTACTATGTTTCAGGCACTGTTATGTGCTTTACTAATTAACAACTCTCACGTAAGTTATTTTAGCTTTTTTTTTGTAGTTGAAGTCTCACTCTGTCATCCATGTTGCAGTGCAGTGGCCACTCCCTGTCACCGCAACCTCGACCTGCTGGGCTCCAGCGATCCTTCTGACTCAGCCTTCCAGGTAGCTGGAACTACAAGTGCGTGCTATGACGTCTGGCTAATTTTTTTGATTTATTGTAGAGACAAGGTCTCACCAAGTTGACCAGGTGGGTCTCGAACCTGCAGGCTCAGGCAATCCACTCACCTTGGCCTCCCAAAGCGCAGGATTACAGACTGAGCCACCGAGCCTGGCCTATTTTAACTTTTAGGTGGCATTATTGTCCCCATTTTATAGATGAGAAAACTGAGGCACAGAGAGGAACCCACTGTCCATATGACACCAAGACGGACACATAATTGAATGGAGTTTTAAGTGTTAAACAGAAGACATAACTGTGTATGGTCTTATGTGACTTGAAGTATGATGGCTACAATAGACCAGAAGAAGTTTGTTGGATCCCACCCAAGTCCCAGCTTTTTTTGACTCTATAAATGTTTAAAAATGGAATCTCAATCCTTGAGCTATGCTCACACTGGAATGTAACTATGGTAGTGGATTAGTCAAATAAATGCCCCTTTCGTTTGAAGCAAGAGTTACACATGGTGCATGATCTTATTCAACACCTAGCCTTTTGGTGTGCAAGCAACCAAGTGGATGAGGTAAATTGAAACTTCAGAGAGATGACAGACCTAACCTGCCATGCGGCCAATGTCTTCACACACACCTGTGGCCTTCAGCCAGGAGATGGCCTGGCATTGATTCTGCCTTGAGTGCCTGAGTGGTGGATGGTGACTGTGGGCTGCATCCAAACAGGTCATGGTGCTTGGAGGCTCCAATGGACCTCTGGGCTGACCTAGAGACAGTTGGTCCTGGGATATTACCCAGACTTGCATCAATGCAGCTCAGAAGGTCTAGCCTCAGATCCTGTGCTAGGACCATAGAGCAAGGCTACATGCCCTCTGGGGATTAATAATTTAGTTGGAGACAAAATGCTTTCTTTTCTCACTACCCTCTTTCTTTATAGTCTTTCTCTTCCTCACAGTCCCTCATACTTTCTCCCTCATACTCTCATATCATATACTCTCAACCACAAAGTCATATATTCTCTCTCATACACACACACACACACACACACACACACACACACACACACCTGCTTAGTCTTGCACAATCTCTGATATACTCGCTTTTCTCAGGATTCACCATTTATTAACATTTTTCATATTTGAGCACAATGTCTCTCTGTCTCTTTCACTTTTTCTCTCTCTTGCTTTCTCTCACTGAATTTTTTTAAACATTTATTTGCGGGCATTGTGACACCAATAAACAACAGATAAATACCCATAGACACAGAATTATATACCCGATCCAAAATATTCCCTTCACATAATTATAATAAAATTATCACACAGGAAAACTAGCATGGTTACAATATAGTTACCTGAAGTATACCAATAATAAAAATGATTCAATTGTCTTAATCATGCCCTTTATAAACTTTTGTTCTTTAAATCCATAACCCAATCAAGAATCATGCATTGCATTTAGTTGTCATATGTCCTCAGTCTCCTTTATTATAGAATAACTTCAGTCTTTTCTGTGTGACTATGACATTTTTTAAAAGGCCAAGCCAGTTTTTTGGCAGAATTCACCTCAAAATGTTAATTTCTGACTCCTTATGATTATATTTAGATCAATAACTTTTGGCAGGAGTACTACAATGGCAGTATTGTATCTTCCAAAGTGCATACATCAAGGATTGAAAGACAGAAGTGATAGAGGACAGATGGGACAGGGATGAAACTAGCCCTTATGTCAGGGATGCTGTCTTATCCACATCTGATATCCCAGATCCTGTGTAAAGCAGAGTCCACTTGTCTTTTAGCCATATGCACTTAGAGTAAAAAATGTTTCAAGTTTTAATGTGCATAGGAATCACTAGAAAAACTTTTTAAAAATGCCGATTCTGATTCAGTAGGTTTGCCACAGGGTATGAGATCATGTGTATTATGTAGTACTACTGCTGCTGTTCTGTGGACTGTACTTTACAGAGCAAGAGGTTAGGGGTTTATATGCAGACAAACCCAGCCTAACCCCCAGGGTTGTGAAGAAGAGATCAAACAAGCAGTTCCTTTCTCATTCTCAGGGATTATCTTCATACCCGGAATGACTCAGTTGAAGGCCAAAGACATTCTCTACCGACAACAAATGTCTAAAGCCAAGAGTATCCTGACCACAGATGCCCTTGCCCCAGAGGTGGGCGCTGTGGTTTCTAAATGCCCCTCTCTAAAAACCAAGCTCCTGGTGTCTGATCCCAGCCACAAAGGGTGACTGGACTTTTGATCACCGATAAAGTGAGTTTCTGGGCTGATAAGTATGGTCTCTTTGCACGGATAGTAGAAGGTCATCCACTCCCAAGTGCTGGGAGACAAACAGCCAGTGGCAGGAAGCGTCTCTTCCCAGTGATGTAGCTAATCCATTGCATGAACTTGGGCTAGTTCCTTCCCCTCTCTTGCTCTCGTTTTATCTGCAAAAGTTGAACCTTTTCAGGAAGCTTAACTTTTATGCTCCTTTCATTTAAGTATACTCACATTTGGTACTATTCTTAGGAGATGTGTATATCAGGGAATTACTGTGTTGCATATTTCTTGTAAGTGGGAAATCTAAAGTCTTAATTTTATATAAAATAAAATGTGAAGAAGTTGAGTGAAAGATTAGAATAGATATTTAAGGTGAAACTTGAGACTTCAAGAAAAATGGAATTTCTAGGCATGACTGACAGGCAGCTCTGGGAACATGCACTTTCCATCTCCCAGGGACTGGGTGCCTTCAGAGGTACCTTGCAGGCAAAACAAGGAAGTGCTAGAGATGAGAAAGACCTTTCCATCCCCAAATTCTGATTCTGTCACTCTTTAGGCATGGCTCACATTACACAATGGTCCATGCTGGGTTTGTTTTTTTGGATTGACACTTGAGTTTTTAAAGCTTTTTATTTCAACCTCAAAAGGAAAACATTACAGTAAAGTCACAGTTTATGATAGATTCTAAAATCAGACAACTAAATGAAAACAGTAAAACCAAGAATATGCTTGAAAATATATCTCAAATTGGTCAAAGTAAGTATGGTACCATTGTCTATTTATCAGCAAGAACAGCACAGTTAGTGCTTCCTCCAACATTAGGATTATTTGCAGTTCTTTTGAACTCCACAGAATGCTTGAATTTACAGTTATATTAGACCTATGAGTCTCTCAGTCCAGGAGAAGTCCCTGAAAACCGAGGCACACTTTGGGAACCACAAATTCTACCTGCCACCTCAAATTCATGCTAGGGCTGATATACATTGAGTGTAGTAATTATATGTATACTTTTGACTCTCATTTCCCTTTACTTTCTCTTACATATTCTTATCACAGAGGTCACAAAGTTTAATGCCTATAAAACTAGTTTACATTTTTTAAAATGCTAAGCAGTGGGGTTAAGAGCACAAACTATAGCTCAGACTGGGTTTGAATCCTGGCTTTTTCTACCTGTTAGCTTTATGTCTTCAGACAAGGTACCTAAACTCTCTGAGCCTCATATTCCTGGTCTGCAAAACACATATGATTAGAATAGTACTCAATTGCTAGGGTAGTTCTGAGGAATAAATGTGTTCATAGCTGAATACCACTTAGAGGATTTCCTGGACCATAACAAGTGACCCCTAGCATTGCAAACTCCCAATTTCCTGCTCATACCTCATGTGTGCATGAGTTTTCTTTTACTTCCCCAGAGAATGAAAAACAGCAAACACAACTTTCTTTGTTTGGTCTTGAATTCCTCTGCAGATCAGCATCCCCAGATCACACCATGGACCTGATGGCCATCTTCTTCACCAGTGGGACCACAGACTTCCCAAAGATGGCAAAACACAGCCATGGGCTTGCCTTATGGTCCTTCTATCCTGTAAGGTATAAAAGAGGGCACTGGCTTAAAGTCTAGATCATAGGTCAGAAGTAAGGGGAGTGTGTGTGTGTGTGTGTGTGTGTGTGTGTGTGTGTGTGCTCGCACGTGTGTGTTGGGGAAAAAATAGAAGTGATTCCATCCTATTTTTCCTTTCTGCTTAGCTCTTTTGGATAACATCATTGAGGGTCTGAGACTTAGAGACAGGAAATCCTAAATGTTTGACTGACAGAAGCCTCAGAACAAAAATGGAGGCATGTTTGTGTCTTTCTGAGTGTCTTCACAGGAGGTGTGGAAGAAGCAGCAGGCTTTCTGCAAGCTACACAAATGATAAGCCATTGTGTTTCTGACAGTGGCTCCACATCCTGGTGGGGAAAGACACAATACTCTAGCAGTGACCTGAGGTGACAGGGCCTCACCTTCCCCCGATATGGGGGATTTATGTCTCTGGCATCTGGTTCAGGCCAGAGTTTCACAAATATGAACTTCTAGGAAAGAAAATGTCTGTAACCCAGCTATGCCAAGCCAATGGCACTAACATAGATCAACCAGTAGATAGAGGTTGAAGTTCTAAATTTGGGCTGATCAGTTAACCAACTGTAAGCCTAACCACTCCTTCCCTGTCGCTCCTCCTCTCCGGGTAGTTATATTCAGAACAGTCCTAATTCTAAATATATTCCAATGAGAACAGAGGGCAGAGAAGTCTTCTTTTATATACCAGAACAGTGTATTTGTACTAATTATGCAGTGTATTTGCACTAATTATAACAATTGAGTACCAAATCCCCTGGAGAAATGGAGGTGAGTGAAAAGAGAGCTTTCTGTGCAGAAATGATATGTGCAAAGGCACAAAGATATTAACGAGTGTTATTCATGGAACTACAGATATTTGAGAATAGCTGGTGCCCAGGGTATGTAGTGAAGGACCAGTAGGAAGAGTTGGGAGAGCGAGCAGACCTCAGATCATAGAGGGTCTTATAGGCCTTGATGTAGAGTTTGGACCTTATTAGGCAAACAATGGGAAGGTACGGAAAGGTTTTCAGTGAGAAAGAGAACTGATCAGAATTGTATCTTTAAAAGGTCAGTGTAGCTGCACAATGGAGAATGGATTAGGAGAAAGTTAGAATGCATTTAGTGAAGACTAGCTAGGGGCTCTTAGAATAATCCTGGTGCAAGGTGGTGATGGCCTGAACCAGATGCCAGAGACATAAAGGCACTTAACACAGTTGAGATTTCAAGAGAGAGACAGAGAGTAGACTGGATCTTCTGGCTAGACGTGGCAGATGGAGGAGGTTACAAGGTTGACTCCCAGGAATCAGACTTGAACATCTTCGTGGACAGTGATGGCATGTCTGGGTACAGAGAAGAGCAGAAGGGAATGAGTTCAAAGAAGGCAATATGATTGAACTAGTTTCAATTTCATGTCTTTAGGAATGTGATTTGAAAGTACACCTCTGCGACCTGGCTGGAAAGGCGGTGGTCTGGGGGTCCACATAAGGAGATGGGTCCCTAGCTGAAAACCAGAGTCCTCAGCCCATCATATCCCTACTTCCCCATAATCACACAGCTGAGGCCATTGCATTTTGGAGTTGAAAGGAAATTACTGCGACTGAAGATGTCTGATGTCCTCCAGTGCCTGTCTCTCTCTTAGAGACTCTGAAATTGAAACAGCTACTTTGACAATAACAGACAGTATGTTTAAGAAGCAAGAGTTAACATATCAAAGAATTTAATGATTACCCTGAAATAACTAACTCAGAATTACAAATGACTGTTATTCAGGAAGCCTCAGTCTATATTGTGTTTCCATTTGTACTGCAAAACTTATATTACAACTACTCTTTGCAACATTTCTCAGATGATGGCCTTTCTCCAAACACAGTGAAAATCTTATCAGGGCATAACTAACAACTCCACCTGAGAGTCTGCCTGTTGGGAGCCGGCCACGGAGGCCCACTGAACATTAGGGATCAGGAAGGGCCATTGACCCTGAGACCACTAGGATGTGTTCGGGAGCTGTTGACCCATTCCCTCCCTCTTTTCCATTTGGCACAAACTACCAAGAAATGCTCCAGCTGCTGTAACAGAAAACTCTGAGAACGGAAGGTACACAGCTAAACCTAGGAGTCTATTGTTCCCATTCTCCACGGCTTATGATCTTTTGCTTGATCACAATTTAAGTTTGACTTTGAGTCACATTGAGGAGCCTTAGTGCAGGCCACAGGTTCTCTTGATGTGACCTTTAGAAATTTATAGATATAGGTTTTAGAAAATAGTTTATATAGATTAAGAAAATTTAAGTAACCATTTTATTATAGAAGTATGGTTAGTTCAGTTTGATTTAGGGGAGGCCAGTGAAGTTTGAATTAGGCCAGCTGGTACTAGGAGAGTGTAACCATAGCAGCAATTATTTTAATAAAAACTAGTTTGAATTAGTACATAATAGTGGAAGTTAATAATTTATTATGGCGGTTTTGGGTTTAGATATTGAGTGATGTTAATTCAAGATGATGTAGTTGTAATACAATTAAGGGCACATAAGAAACTGGTTTGGGGAACATTAAGCTAGCATAAGATACAGAAAGACAATTTGTGGTTGTTCTTCCTCATGTTCTTCCTCATGTTGTTCCTTATGTATGAAAGAACATTTGCTTGAGGGTGGGGGGTGTCCTTTGTGCACCTGGACCTATTCATGTGAAAGGCACATGCTGCCTTTGTTTCCTGTGATGATGACTTTGCAGAGGTTGGGGATAAAAGCCCTGGGATAGCATTCAATAAATGGCTTCTGGTCACCTGAGCAGGAGTCCAGTCTCTTTCTTTCTCCCCTCTTTCTTTCTCTTTATATCTATCCCTCCAGTTTAAATCGCTGACACCGTCACACCACCAGAGACCTCTGATCCCTGCAGAGGCAGGACCCCTGCATCTGCCCACTTTGTGCACTTTGGATTATGCTCTAGAAGAATGAGGAAGACAATTTCAATGACCCTAGCTCTCCTATCCATAATTCTTGACCCTGTATGAACCAGGAAAGGGTGATGAGTTGAAAAAGTGTCCAGATATTGCAACTTCCCTCATCACCAAGAGCCAAACTTAGCCTCATGTCTGCTTGATTCACCTGGCTCTCAGACCTCAACCACCTTCCCCATTTCTTCAAGGAATCCAATAATTATGTTGTGATTATTTTTGTGTTCTTTAGGGAAACTTCATGGGGAAATAGAGAAGAGAGTTTATATCTCACGATGTAGCTAGCAAACTACAAACAATGTTTGTATCAGACTTTTCTGTTCTCTGAAATTCCTTCTGTCAGTACTGTGACCCTTCTCTTTCTTTCGTTTACTCCACACAGTCAAATCTGCTCTGAAGTCCTGAACAACTCATTTTCAACCCCTAATGTGTATGTCCTTTCAGAAATACAAAAGCCCTTCAGTTAGTATGACCCAGACTCCACAGAAGTCTTATATTAGTTCACTTTGCATTGCTATATTGCATTCCAGAGGCTGGATAATTTATAAACAGTAGAGATTTGACTCATCGTTCTGCATACCATGTAAGACACACAAAGTCAGCATCTGCTTCTGCTGAGAGTCTCAGGAAGCTTCCAATCATGGCTGAAGGGGAAAAGTAGCCAGGTGTCACATGGCAAGAGTAGGAGCAAGAGAGAGACGGGAGGTTCCAAGCTCAGCTTTTGTATGAATGAATACAGCAAGAGTTCAGTCACTACAGCGAGAATGACACCAAGTCATTTTTAAGGGATCTGCCTCCATGACCAAAACGTCTCCCATTAGGCTTCACCTCCAATATCGGGGTCAAATGTTAACATGAGGTTTGGAGGTGCCGAACACCCAAACTATATTAAGGGTGTGTAGTTCTATTATCACCCTATCATGTCTTTGGGGTCTTGTTCATCATCCCTTTATGGCTTATTAAAATATCCCTTTTAGTTACATAGAATGTGTCTCTAAAATAGGTTAAGAGTAACACATTTTTCTCCCTCTTTTTACATCAACATCCAAATGCATCCAAACTTCCCTGATTTAACCCAATAACTTCCTCCCATCCCCCGGCAGAAGGGTTCACAGGGATTGACAGGAAGTGAGTGGCATCTGCATGGCCTTGATCATCAGTAAAATGACCAGGAAGTAAATTAAAAAATGAGGAAGCAGAAGGATGAATGATTGAACAAAGGGCCATGAGCACTTAATGCACTGAGCTGGGGTGGAGCATACAAGGCCTCACACCTTGTCTTCCCCAAATTGCAGATTTACCACCCTGGAGTACCTCTCTACTACTGGGGAGGCCCTCCTGCCTGAGGGGGTAAGCAGCGGAAAAGATAGACCTGCCCTCGGCTCTATGTGGGCTACAGAGAATCAGAAATGGTAGGTGGGCAGGTCCGTTCTGGCCAGTCAGGATGTGCTCAGCCACTGAGCCCAGCAGATGTGCTGGATTATGCCAAGTGTGTTTCTGAGGCCCCAGTGTGTGCACAGTATTGCTTGAAATCAAAAGGAAGCTCCAAAGTTCTAAGCTAAGGTGCCCCAAATCAATGGACAGAAAGTACATTCAGAGATCATCAATGTATCGAGCAACTAATGTGCAGAAAACTGTTGGACAAAAACTTAAAGGTGTCCAAAGACTTTTGCTACTGTCCCTGATATCTTTAGCTCAGGGGAGACCAAAAAAGGTGATGGGAAGCAGATTCTCTCCAGCAACATTGTGACCACCACCAGCAAGTCCTGCCAACTTAACCATTTCTCCCTGGAACTACAGAGGCAGGTAAGACCTGGTGCCAAAAGTTTGATCCTGAGTGCTTAGGAAGACCTCATGCAGGTTCTATTATGGGATACTAGCAGGGTGCATGAAAGGAGAGAGGCTTTCTATACACACCAAACACCTATACATGCAAACAAAATGCCCTCCTACAGTATCACTGAGCCAGAAGGAGGGCAGGACATTTAGAGAATCACGCATATCTGGAACCTCAAGGACTTCATCAATGATAGCATGGGTAAATTTCTCTCTTTCACTACATTCTCAATTCATTTCTGATGCTGGACAGAACCGCTTCCCCCCATCCCTGTTGTCCCACCAGCACACAGGGGTGTTTGTCGTTTTGGGCCTCGTACGAAATGTCTGTGTCAATTCCCACTCACATACTTCTCTGACTTTTTTTTGCAAATAATAACTTAGTTAATTGGCCTATTTCCAGGTCTGAAAAATGCTGAGATCCTGGGCCTATGCTACAATGACCCACAGGTCACATTTGGACAAGGAGGAGAGTGGGTGAGTGCAACACACTTAACCTATAACTCCAGTTCTTTTGCATCAACTCTTCATACCTATTCACTCATTTGTGCAACATTGTTCACATGTGAGCAGTGATATGGCAGAGGGGAAGGAGCATCCTCTCCCAAGACTTAGACCGGGTCTAAGTCTCAACTCTGACATTTAAGACTTTAAGACAGACAATAAGGCTGCCATTCAAGCTTCCCTATCTCCAAAGTAGAAATTATAATGTTAATTTTGCCAGACTGAAAAAAGTAAATGAAAAGAATTTTGAAAGGCTCTGGCCAGTGTCCATCCACAGTCCATGCTCACATTGCAAATACTGTGGCTCTTGCTGTTATTTTAGGTAGGTGTAATGCCAGATGCTGGGAGGTCAGGTGTGAATATGACAATCCCTCTTCTCAGGATACTCATTATGTACTGAGGCAAACAGGCAAGTTAAAAAATATAATGCCATGATAGAAGTATGGAGGAAATACTGCAGAAGGAGAATCCTTCAATTGACTCTGCTTGGGGTCTGAGTAATAGCTAGTGATAGTCACTCACTGAACATTACGTGCATGCCTCACACTGTGCAATGAATTTTCCAAATACTTACAAGAACTCTGAGTGGTAAGTGTTATATTTATCCCTCTTTGATAGTGATCACGAGGGATTAATTGGCACACAGTGAATATGTTGGGGAGTCAAATTTCAAAGCTTCCTCTGATTGTAAAGCACTCAGCTGTAGAAAGAATGATACTTGAAGGACACAGGACCCAGAAAGGAGAAAAAAATTTCATCAGGAAGATAAATGGGGATAAGGCAATGCCAGGGGAGAGCACAACATGTACAACCTACACAATCTCAGCACACACCAAGGAGTTCTGGCAGAATTCCTATCACTCAGTAAACGTTTGTTAATTGGAAACATGACCTTCCTCTGGAAAACTGATACATGCCTGGCCCACGATGGGCACTCCAACATCCCACATTACTTGCCCACATCTCAGAGATCACCCCTCTGCTTCTTTCTTTGCCTCCCCACTGGAATCTGAAGACTTCACTTTTAGTATATACCTAGCCCATGTTGGTTTCAGAAAACAACCCCTGAATAGAATTCTACCTTACCCACAGGGGATCTTTGTGCAGCATCAAATAACACCTATGGGGGGGGTGCTGCTTTGTGGTCAGCCTGAATTCTTTAGTCAAACAACCCTCTTCTGTCTATGAACAGGGACTTAGGTTGTGGTGTCTCCTGGGGAATGAAGATCAAGCTGGGTTCCTTGGGTTAGGTTATCCCACCCCTTCAGCATCCAGGTCTGATCCTAAGGGCATTGACCGGGAGCAGTTAGGGATCAGCTGAGTTTGAACCATTGTCTAATGCCAAGTGTCAAAACCAGCCATGCTGTCACAGTGGAGGCCCCAGTGAGAATTTTTTTTTTCCAGAGACCTCCAACCCCAGCCTGCAGGGTCTCCATATGGGTGAGTGCACTGTATTGTCTGTCTGTCTGCTTATTTGTTACTTGTTTGTTAGAGCGCTTCTTGTAAGATATCGATAGCCATTTTATAAGGTCAGGAGAAGGCCGAGCGGACGCGCTCTTGGGCCACTGGCCGGGATCTTGGGAGATGTCTCTTGATCCCAGAGGGAGCCCAGGTGCTGGGAAGCGCAGGCTCAAAGGGAGCCCAGGTGCTGGGAAGCGCAGGCTCAGAGGGAGCCCAGGCGCTGGGAAGCGCAGGCTCAGAGGGGGTCCAGGCGCGAGAGGCGCAGACTCAGTAGCTCTCAGACGCATTGGTGGTCTGAGAGAGGGGGTCATCTGGTATGCCTCCATTCGGAGGATAGTGCTGTCCTCATATCTGAAGGTAGCCCAGCACTGAGAGGTATGGGCTTGCCTTCAGATCGGTTTTGTCTTTGTCTCTATGACCGTAGGAAAATGTATTTCTGTGTTGGTTGCGTTTTTTTAATTTTATCTGCTGTGTTTGCGTGTGTGCGTTACTGTGGATGGAAAACATGGGACAGAGACTGACTCCTCTAACTCTTGGCTAATTATTTCTCGGACATAAAGTAAAGCTGATAATCAGAAAGAAATCATTTGCAAAAAAAAAAAAAAGGGGGGCCGTCCTTCAATATAGGATGGCCACCTGAGAGCACTTTCTCACTAAGTTTTGCTTTGCAGGTTAAGCATATTATCTTCCTGATTTCCGTTATAGCCGCCCAAATCAGGTACGTAACTGATAAACCCCCCCGTGGGCCAAATCTTTTATTCCACCCAAACAGGGCCGATGCTCAGAGTCCTGGCCTCACAGGAAACAAAGCCCGGCCTGGGCAGCGAGGCGCAGCGTGGCAACCCTTGCCCCACCCCCCACTGCGAGCGGGGCAGAGCCTGTGAGCCATAGTCTGCTCTCGGCAGAGAGAAAACTGAGAACAAAGAGGATTAATGAGCATGAGCAAATAAAAAAAAACTTTCAAGGTGAGTATAAAAGCTTACAAATTCTAAATACTGCTGCAAAAAAATTTCTGCTAATAACTAGTTCTATCATTTCATTTTAAAAG
>NW_007243547.1:22518-24136 GCF_000164805.1 Carlito syrichta
TGCTATGAATGTGGTCAACATGGGCACCTAAAGTAATAGCTTAAGCCCCCAGGACTTTGTCCAATATCTGGACTAAAAAGCCACTGAAAGAGATGGTGCGGTCTCTCCTGAAGGGGAGGGGAAACACCTAGCTCAGTGATAGTGGCTGTTGACTGAAGGGGGAGGGGCATGGCCCACCATAGCACTCTGTATGCCATCCACCCAGAGAATCCTTGGGTCTATATAAATGTGGCTGGGGTCCAAATTAATTTCTTAATTAATACTAAGGCTAAGTTTTTAGCCCTTGTGCTCATACTGAATTTCTTCCTCCTAAAACCTGCTCTCCAATGGAATTAAAAATGTTCCAAAAACTAAATGTTTCACCTAACAATTATTAAAAGATAAATTCAAATTATCACTGTAAAAGGTTATCTATAAATAAATAAAAAGGAAAGCAAAAGAAAAAATATAAAAAGGTTGTTAATATAAAAATAAGGTTTTAGCAGGGAAAACAAAAAAAAAAGAAAGGAAAATGTAAAAAAAAATATATATATTTATCTAAAAGGAAATCTTATCTGGTACATTTCTCTCCTATAATAAAGTAAATAGCTATGAAAATTTTTAAAAGGGGGTACAGAACAAAAATAAAATGGTATAAGCACACCAAAAATGATATAAGAAAAGTTTAAAAAATATATACATACAAAGGAAATTCTATAAACAATCTAGGCATAATAAAGTCTTTTTTTTAGATGCAAGTCTCCAAGCATTTTCAGATTTCTCTTCAAATTTTATATAGAATTTACTTAAGTGCCTAGTTCAAATTATAGTCTAAAACAATCTGTCAGGCTACCATTATAGTCCAGAAATATAAAAGCTGGTACTTGTAATAAAGCCGCAGAAATTAAAGTTTATCATTTAAGTTATGCTAATAACTTCAGGCCTGGTAGCTTTTATATGAAAAGGTAATCAGCCACTGCTTACAACTGTCAAAATGTAGGCCTGACTTTATTCCTTTTATTAAGCTAAAATCCAGTAATTTCATGCCCTCATAATGGTCATGCAAAACTTCCAGCCAGTGCCTGCAAATAATGCCACTGCTAAATGCCTCCAGTCAGACAAAGGGAGATTTTTCAATCACTGGCTAGGCAGGACTGCACCCATTATCAGCTCTGAAGAAATTACAGAAGATGGACCTTCAGCCCTCAGCACCCCAAATAATTATGGGATCAAAAAATCTCTAAAGAATAAAGAATTGAGGTAGGGTAACTAGCACAGGTTAGACATAAATAAATTTCCTATAGATAGGTTCTAAGAGGCGTTCAAACATTTCTACTGCAGGCCAAGTGGCAACCTGTCCCACCCCTTGGCAAATCCAAGGAAAACTCCATCAGATAAAACTAGAACAGTATAATTTCAATTTGCAGGTTAGCATAATAATCACTAGAAATCTTTAGAGACATAAATTAACTAAACATAGGTATTTGGTATTTCATCACTCAGGATCCAAATCCCTGAAATGAACTTTGTTAAACCTATAAAATTGTTTAATGGTAGGCCTCTGAAGGAAAGGGGGGCCACAAACATAAATGCTCATAAGAAAATGTGTTGTCTATTGAAATAAATTTTAATTACAGTT
>NW_007243548.1:0-1094 GCF_000164805.1 Carlito syrichta
TTATCTTAAACTCTTTCCGGGGACCACTCCCCCTCCCTTCCTTAGCCTGCATTCTCCTTCGTAAATTCTGAAGGAGCTCATTCTAATCCACCTATAAAGAAATGGAGAAATGCAATGTAAATTAATACTAGCCTTAAAAAAATAATAATAATTTTGTGATCTTTCTCTGGCAACTAAGGGACTGAATAGGCTGTTCTCATTTTCAAATGCTAAAAGCCAGGTTAATTGAAAGTAAGTCCGTTTCTGAAGGTTTAGGCCTTGCCTAAAATCGTAATCAACTGCTTGTCCCTGTAAAACTGTTAGGAAGTCTCTCAGAGTCTTGTAATGTATGCTGTATCTTTACTTTATACTGTAATGCTAAGTAACACTAATGCTTGCGTTTTTTGGCTATGCTCATTTAATTGTCCACATCTTATGACTAAGGCTGCTGTTTAGTAGTTCATGAGAATTTTTGACAATTTTGCCTGTTCATAATTAGAAATAAGTAGGAACAGATCATTTTACATCTTCGTGGTCTGTTCACTCTAAAAAGGTAAAAAAAGGTTTTATACCAGGCCGTTTTTGTAGACATCACTGGAAAGTCGTAAAGCAAAAAAAAAAAAAAAAAAGGAAAAGAACTCCAAAATGAGCACCAACCAGAGTAAAGGTAAACAAATTGGCAGTTGCCACAAAAGGCAAAAGCTCCAACCACCCAAAAAAAGGTCCGATAAAAATAAACCTGCTAAGGAGATGGTATCAGCTGCTATGAATGTGGTCAACATGGGCACCTAAAGTAATAGCCTAAGCCCCCAGGACTTTGTCCAATATCTGGACTAAAAAGCCACTGAAAGAGATGGTGCGGTCTCTCCTGAAGGGGAGGGGAAACACCTAGCTCAGTGATAGTGGCTGTTGACTGAAGGGGGAGGGGCATGGCCCACCATAGCACTCTGTATGCCATCCACCCAGAGAATCCTTGGGTCTATATAAATGTGGCTGGGGTCCAAATTAATTTCTTAATTAATACTAAGGCTAAGTTTTTAGCCCTTGTGCTCATACTGAATTTCTTCCTCCTAAAACCTGCTCTCCAATGGAATTAAAAATGTTCCAAAAACTAA
>NW_007243549.1:0-10624 GCF_000164805.1 Carlito syrichta
TTGGTGTTCCTCTTGGTATATCTCAGAATGGGAACTATGGGTCAAGTGGATAGTCTATTTCTAGTTCTTTTAGAAATCACCACACTGTTTTCATAGAGGTTCAACTGGTTGCAATCCCACAATCATTGTAGAAATATTCCCTTTTCTCTTCATCCTCATCATCGTTTTGTTGTAGTTGTTTTATTTATTTTTTTAATTAATGATGACCATACTGTATGTAGTTAGGTGATATCTCGATGTGGCATTGATTTTCATTTCTCCGATGATTGATGGGGTTGAGCATTTTTTCAAGTGTGTTTCCTGCTAATAAGTTTTCTTCAGAGAATTTTGCATTCATGCCTTTTGCTCCCTTTACCATGGTCATTTTTTTCCTATTTGCACGTTTGAGTTCCTTGCAGATCCTGGATGTTAGGCTTTTGTCAAATATACAGTTTTCAATGTATAATTGCACGTGCATGTCATTGCAGCACTATTCTAAACAACAAAAACATGGGACCAAAAGTACTGGTCTTTGAAAGTGGACTGGATTTTTAACATGAGGTAAATATTCATGATGAAATATTATGGAAGCATATAGAAGGGCAAAATTATAAACTTCACAGCAACTTGGAAGGGTTTAGAGTCTATCATATACAGTGATCTAACATATAAACAAATAACTGAGTGCCACATGTTCTCATTCATCAGTGTGCCCTGAAAATTTTTTAGAATAGTATGAGAAATAAATTGCCAGTTTAAAATTGTCAATTTGTTCAAGAAAAGCACATGCTATGATGTCTTCACTGATTAATTCTACTACATATTTAACGAAGAAATAACACCATTTTCTTAAATGCTTCAAAAAGTTGAAAAAGAAATTAATTTAAAAAAACATAATTTTGAGGGCAGCATCACCTTAATATAAAAGCCAGGTCAGGAGGCAATAATAATGACATATTAATAAAAAAATATAGGCAAATATCACTAATGGACACAGATATAAAAGCATCCCTTTCCTCTTCAAAGTGTCTTTTATTGTTCCTATGAGACTTGCAGATGCTGCAAATTATCCCCTGCATGTAAGGACTTCCCTGAAGGTATATATCCTCATGCCGAGTTGTCACTTTGGTGTTTCTGTAAGGAGACTGGGACTGGAAGCTCCTGCTTCACCATCTTACCAGCATTACTATCAAGCAAACTGTTATGTTCATATTCAGGAATTTCATTCAGAATTTCTAGCCCAAGAAGCAATGTACTCTGGAATAAACAAAGCTGATAAAATTCCATGCCTATTAATTTAATATCCATACACTATATATTGTCTTGTAAATAAAAGAATAAATCAGCAAACTCTAATGTTCTCACAAAAAAACTGTATGTATATGTTAATAGTGACTTTACTCATAATCACTAAAAATAGAAGCAGTCATGTATCCTATCTAAGGGAATCAATAAACTGTGAAATAATTTTGATAATAAGATGGAGGCTAAAACCAACACACACAGGAAAATCGATTACTGCCACATGCATCATTCTGAAAAGGAGAGACCTCCAAATGCAATGTTATGCAAAATTTCACCTGTGTAACATGGAATTCAAATAGATAAATGATTGAAATATATTAAATTTGGTCAGTGTTTTAAAGGACCTGTGGTAGTGAAATGATTTTGATTAGATATGAAAATATGAAATTTATTTAGGATGAGAGTTGTTTTACATTTTCACATTTCATATTGTCATATATATTGGAATAGTGATAAATTAGTGCTTTGTTCAAACACAAAAAATTACATTAAAAATTGTAACTTTTACTTTAGATAATTTCTGTAAAATCTTGTTCATAGTGTTTATTTGATGTGTCACAAATTATAAATGTGAAATTAGTCTTACATTAATAATTGAAATTGTTTGATAATTTTTAATAAAATTACTTTTAAATTATTTTGATCAACATGTAAAATTGTATTTTGGGTTTTCTTCATTTTTTTCTAAGTGACTAAAAATAGTAGATATTTACATACAGAGATGATTGATAGATTATGACAAACTGATTAAAATAGCTAAGTGACAACAGGTAGATCATAGATACTTAATTCAGTTAACAAAAATGACAAATTATTATGTAAGAGATAGTAATATCTGTTCATTGGCTTAGATGGTCTATGATTTAAACATTAATAGAATGCAATTAACATAACCAAAAGCCTTAATTTGGGAAATATTATATATGAATGTTCTTTAGTCATTAAGACTATAATTATTGTTAAATTTTAGCTCATAATATTTCACTGAGGATTTGTACATCTATGTTTGGAATATTGACCATTAATTTTCTCTTCCTAATTGTCCTTTTCTCATTGGTATTAGGGTAATGTGACCTCATAAATTGAGCTTTGATCCTTTTCTGTCAGATCGTGTTTGGAAGAGTGGAAACTAATAGTTATTCTATCCCCTGCAAATGTTTGACAAGTCCCCAAATTTAATGAACTAAACGATATGGAATGATTACTTGAAAAGCAAATTGCCAAAACTTACACATGTTGAGTAAAAATCAAAGAGAATCTTAATAGGTTTATAGCTGTTAAAAACGTGAATCAATACTAAATAACTAGTTACAAAATAAAGTGTAATTCTAAGTTGGACTTACTCGTGAATTCTATAAAAAACTTAAGAAAGAATTTATATTAATTCTCTGCAATCTATTTTAGAAGATAAAAGCAGAGAGAATGCAGTCCCTACGTAAGTCTATGTGACAAAATTACCATTATACCAAAATCAGTCATAAACATCACAAGGAAAAATCTGCAGACTACTATCTCTCATGTATATTGAGACAAAAATTCTCAAGAAAACATGACCAAATAAAATTAAACTGTGCATAATTCTTTTTTTTTCTATTTTGTTTTGATGATTTGATTTTTGTTTTATTTTGAAGACAGAGGAATCCACTCTAATTACATGTGGATGTTTTTACTTTTGGAAGTCAATTAACATGATCCATCATATCAACAGACTTAAAAAGTATAATAACATGGTTATTTTAATAGATGCAGAAAATAATTGGCAAAATAAAATATTATTCTTTTTTTAAATGACAAAACTGGGAAAGAATGGGAATTTTTTCAAGTTGATAAATAATATGTACATTTAAACTACAACAAACATTATAAGTAAAGGTGAGAAATGCGATGTTTTCTCAGTAAGATCAGGTAACAGAAATGAGTGTCCCAGTCAGCATTAATTTTCAACAATTTACTGGAAGTCTGAATTAATCTAATTAAACAATAATAGAAAACAATATGTATACAAGTTTAAAATACATAAATAAAAATGACTTTGCTCATGAATGATGAATGCTTTCACAGAAAATAAAAAGGAATTAACAAAGAAATTCTTAAATTAATAGTTGCTATAGCAAGGTTGCAGAACAAAAGATTAACATGCAAAAGCTTTTTGTGTGTGTTTATATATTTGTTAAACATTATACATATCTTAAATGATTTTGGGTTTCAAAAGTACTTTTCTTTATATCAAACCTTTCTATAGAAATAAATTATTTAGGCTTAAATCTAGCAAAACATGTGTAATGCCTATGTAAGGAAAACTGCAAACTCTGATTAAATAAATCAAGGAAGCACTATATAATTGGAGAAGTATTCAATGTTAATGGGTAAAAATTCATAATATAAATTCCTGCTAGCTTGATTCATCACAACTTCAAATAAAATGGCATCTAGTCATTTCCGGTGTTAACATATTCATTCTAGCGTTTATGTAAAATAGTGAAATACCAAACATGATATTGAGGAGAAAAACAAAGTTTGAGATCTGACAGTATCCAAATTCCGGCCTTACTACAGAAAGTTATAATAATCAAGTCAGTGTGATATTTGTGACAGAATATGCAAATAGAAAGACAAATGAAAAAGTCTAAATATCCCCATCATTGATTCAAATAAATATAGTCAACAGATCTTTGATAAAGAGGAAAGGTAGTACAATGAAGCATAAAGACTCCTTTGAATCAATGGTATTGGAATACCTCATCATTCATGGGGATAAAAAATGAGGGGAAAAGATTCTAGATACAGATTTTACACATTTCACCAACAATTAACTACAAATACTTTATAGACCCAAATGTAAAAGGAAAAACTATAAAAATTCTAGAATAAAGCTGGACTCAGTGACTCAGCCTGTAATCCTGCGCCTTTGGGAGGCTGAGGTGACTGGATTGCCTGAACCAGCGGGCTCGAGACCCGCCTGGGCAGGCAAGACCTCATCTCTACAATAAATCAAAAACAAAAAAAAAAAAATCAGCCGGGCGTGGTAGCGCATGCCTATAATTCTGGCTACTTTGAAGGCTGAGGCGGAAGGATCGCTGGAGCTCAGCAGGGCGAGGTTGCAGTGGCTGGGAGCGGCCACTGCACTCCAGTATGGGCGACAGAGTGAGACTCCAACTCAAAAAAAAATCTAGAATAATTACCAGTAGAAAATGTAGATGACATTGGATATGGAAATAAAATTTAGATACTTAAAATTGCACAATCCATGAAAAAAATGATGGCTAATCTGTACTACATTAAATGAAAAATATCTTCTATGCAAAAAGTAATTTAAGACATTGAGAAAACAAGGTACATATTGGCATAACATATTTGAAAAAATATATATTGGATTATAGATCTGTATCCAAATTATTCAAGGAGCACCTAAAATGAAACAATTAGAAAATGAACCACCAGAAAATAAATTGACCAAGAACTTAGCAGACTCCTTATATAAGATTTACTGGTGACAAATAAGCATTTGAAAAGATGCTCCACATCACATGTCATTCAGCAATTGCAAATATAGGCAGTCATGTAATATTTTTCCACACCTATTTGACTAGTCCTAATTCAGAACACTGACAATTACCTAATGCTGGTGAGTATTGCAGCAACAGAAACTCTTCTTTTGCTGTTGGATGCACAAAACAGTATGCCACTTTGGAAGAGAGTTTGGAAGCATCTTACAAACTTAAACATAGTTTCATCATTCAGAGCAGTAATCACACTCTTTGACATGAACCCCAAATGGGGGAAATCCTCAGATCACAGAGGTTTACAGTAGTTTTATTCAAAATTACCAAAAATTGGAAGCAACTAGAATGTCTTCCATGAAATGAATGGATTAAAAAGTATTTTACACACCACAAGCTGAATATTATTCAGTGCTAAAAGGCATGAAGAACCTTAAATACATACCATTAAGTTAAAATTTAAAAAAGCCTATTTACTGTGTTACTCCAACTGCATGACATTTTGGAAAAGGCAAAACTACAGGGCCCATAAAAAGATAATTGGCTGCTAAGAGTAAGGGGAGGGGGTAATGAATGTGTGGAGTAGAGAGGATTTTTCAAGCAATCCAACTATTCTTCATGGTGGATCCATGTCAATAATATTTTTGTAAATACTGCATGTCATACTTATGTATGGAATATAGAAACGTTTTACTCATAAAGGGAGACTACACAGTTGTGTCAACCAGAATCTATGGATGGTGGTGGATAGAGAAATAGGAGATGCAAGTCAAAGGTATAATATTTCAGTAAGATAGAATAAATATTTCTAGTGATATAATTCAGAGCCTGGTACTACAGTATATTTGCATCTTATATTTCAAAATTGCTGAAAAAGTAGAATTCAAATGCTGTCACCACAAAAATAATAAGTACACGAGGTGTTGGGGATGCTAAATGGCTTGATTTACTCATTGTACAATGTATGCATTTTTATAAAATCACATTATATTAATGAATATATAAAATTATTTTGATCAATTAAATTAAAATATATTTTCAAAAGATTTGACTAACATATTATTTAGAAAAACCATTTGGGCAGAAAATGACTACTGGGTAGATCAATATTTAAATATTGTTTTGTTTGTATAATTTGAAAATAAATTTTTTGTAATATGTACCATAATTACAACGGGATATTAATTACCAACTACAATTCAGATAGGAGACTGATGCCTAAAGTTTTATACATGATTTTGCACGAGAAGTGTATTTTTTTATTTTTACATAAACATTGTCAACATTGAATAAATTCAAAAAGTAGAGGCACAATAAAAAATATTCTAACAAACCTGACAAATCTGTTTCTGATAAATAAAAAAAAAATCATGTCTCAGAGTGTCTTCGGAAGGGGCTTTCTGGTTCTTATTTAAAGTGTCTATTTCTGAAATGACAAATTTTCCTGCATTTCTGACTCATGATTCTAAACTGATAATCATGGGATTTAATCCAAGATTTTCTGAATTCAATGTGATTATTCCATTCTCTTGAAGTTCTAACATGAATGAATGGTTATGACAATTTACATGACCCTTGGTTTGCAGATACTTATAAAAAAAATCTTTAAGAGGAGGGCAGTGTGGACTCTAAGGAGAAGCAATCCTTCATCCAGGAAAAAATCAGTTCCCTAACTATCTCCTCAGCCCATTTCCTGATCAGGAAGAAGAAATTGGGATTGATGAATGGTTTACCTTAAAAAGGTATTAAGTTTATGAGGCCACCAGTATCTTCTATGCAGGGTGACCACCAATGAAAGGGGCCTCCTTCATCGCTTTCCTTTCTACCTTCAAAGACACCATCCACATAAACCCTCAAGGGAGAACCCAGACAAAACTGCCACGTGTTCACTGAAATGCAGGGTCCTGCTTACCCTTGAAAATACTTTCTGGGTATCATGGGCCTCAGGCACAAGAATATCAAACACCATGGGTCTTAAATCCTTCTGCTGACAGTTCTCAGAAGTGAAAGTCTCAGGGATTCAGACATGAAGGTTTAAAAACCTGTACCTGAGCACAGGGTTCATGGAGTTCTCTCTATCCAGAGATGTCCAGTCCTATCTACTGCTGTAGATAGTTGAACCCAGGACTAATTAAGCCTTTGGATACCCTCTTCCTAACCTGTGCTGTCTCTGGTTATGCCATCAGCAGTGGTTCTGTATGGCTCTTGATCTGCCAGCCACAAGTAGAAGAACTGAAGTTAATTAGGCGAATCAAAGTGGAGTACCTACTAAAACTCATCCCTAAAGACTTGAGTCACTGTCTCAGTAGACAGATATGAGAAGCAGTCCCCCATGAAGCTCCTCTCTGTGACCTCAAAGCACACAGCCACAAATTACTGTGTGACAGACACAGTGAGAACTCAAGGTGAGACCAGACACAAACTTCCCTGATGAGAGACAAAAAGGAGATGGGTGTAGGTGTTAATTATTACCACCAGTAGGCCCCGAGTACACAGAGAGACCAGTTCAGAAACAGGTTCACGGAGAGAAGAGAAACGGGCTTCCTTCTCTGATCAGTGGTTTTGTTCCCCATCAAAACCATAACTCTTTGCAGGACATCTTTTATTAAGGAATTATAGCTCTACTTTGTTACATTCTTGCTCAACAGAAAAAATTATCAGGAAATCTCTACTTTTGAGATATCATCTTTAACTTTAAGTTTTTTTTTAATAAAATATTCCTACATGGCCGTTTTACCTTCTTGACACAAAATTTAAAGATTTCTCATTTCCACTTGCTTGAATTCACTGGCTGTCTCATATCATGCTACAAAATTTCTATGCTGAATCCCTAATCCCAGTTGCTCTATATTTGGTATGGACACTGTGTGGGTGTTTGTCCAATGGCTCAAGTACATAAAAGTATGCATTGAACTTACATGTGAAAAAAGACATTAATCCATGTAAAGAAAAACCAAGATACACCTGGAGACAGCTGATTATGCTTGGTGGAAAACAATGGGAATTTTTTCAAAAGCATCCATTGTTCTTACCTAATATAAGTCCCATCAATAGACTGAGAAGAAGAAAAGAGAATAAGACTTGAAATAGGAAAAAATGAGAAAAAAACCCAAATCTACACATAACTGTCAAGTGACAGATATCCAAGCAGAGTGGAGCTGAGGCAGCTACTTGATTATGTTGAGTACCTAGGTTAGAGTTCTAGGCATCCCACCCCCTACTCTGATCCAACCAAGAGACAATGAGTATGGCCAGAAAAGGAAGAGGGGGAACTCCATAGATGTCTGTGGTGCCTCCATGACTGACCCAAACCCCTCCTCCCTAGGAATCCTCTGAACTTCAGACCCTCACAGCTGGGCCATGACTCAGAGGGACAAACCCAGGCAGAGCTTGGACATCAGTTGCAATAGTAGAACTCCATTCCAGGATAGGACTGGTTGGGGAACCGCCAATGAAGTTACATACCTGGGGAAGAGACAATCTCATACCTCCGCTTGGAAGGAGATCTCCCTGACCATAAGAAATGGAGATGGAGAACTGCAGTCCCACCCACATCCACTGGCCCTCCTCCTTCCCTGCTTCATTCCCTGAGGAGAGATTGAAAGAGGTCGCAATGTAGGAGAGGCCTGATTAGAGGAACAACTACAGAGCCAGCACAGAAAGGCAGAAATTTTTTAAATTTTCAATTTTCTTTTGATTTTGAGATTTTTTTGACTGTTTTGGTTAGTTCCTCTACTTTAAAAATATTTGTTCTTTGTGCATGAATGTATATGCGAGGTTTTGATCTGCATAGCTAACCAATATTTTTTGTTTCTTTTTTTGTTTGTTCTTTTATTTGTCATTTTCTGCATTTGTGTGCATGTAAATGATTATGAGTTCATATATCAAGTTTGTGGTTGCTGTGGGTTTTTGTTTTTTGTTGTTCTGGGATTTTTTTATATCCATTTTTTTAGTTTAAGGTATGTGTCAATATATCTGTAAGGGCTCAATCTGAATCCCTTTGTAAAAACTTTTCCTCTGGTCTTTCTGGTTTTGTCCCCTGTTTATTTTGTGCTGTGTGTGTGTGTGTGTGTGTGTGTGTTTGTGTTTAGTTTTCTAATTTTTTTGTTTTATTTAGCTTTGTGGTTAATCCAGTTTGTTTTTGGTGGGGTGTGTGTGTTCAACTACTTTTGCACTGGATTATTCTTTGTGTGTGTGTGTGTGTGTGTGTAGAGAGAGAGATGTAATGGGGAACGTGAACACAGGGAACACATACCACAGCAAGTGAACATTTTAATTTGAAAGTTGTCTCTGGTTCCTAGTGTCTTATCCCCTACTTTAATAGAATTTTAAAAACTACAAGGAATGGCAAAGCTTCACATCCACCATGCAATTTCAAAATACAACAAATCCAGAGTATGGATCAAGGAAGAATAGAGGATTGTGAAAACATCATAAAGTAAAGACTCTCCCACTGACACTGAATAACAGAACTAAAGGAAAAAAAAAGAAACCTGTCGAAAAAGAGGAAAAACTAAAGGAAGGCCTTCAGCAACTTCAAGTATATAAAAGACAAAACTCTGAAAAAATCAGACCTTGGTGCCCATACAATGGAAGTCATTAACCACTGTCCATAGAATATGACAGGGATTAGGGAATGGATGGAAAGAGTGAATTAGGGTTGAAAACGACAAGATGCAATGCTGAAAGAACTTGTAACAGATTTTGGCAATAAAAATATCATCCAGGAAATAAATAATGAAATAACAAGCATGGAAAGCAGAATTAATCTCACTGAAATAAGAATTTCAAAACTTGAAGACAACAACATGGAATCAACAGGATCTGCAAAAAAACAGAAAGAAGACTCAGAAAGAAATAACAAAGCCTACAAGAAATGTGCAATTGTATCAAGAAGCCGAATCTACACCTAATTGGTATCCCAGACGATGAAAGGATAAAAAAGAACAATTTGGAACAAGTATTCCAGGAGGTAGTCCAAGAAAACTTGCTCCATCTCAGCAGAGATGTGACCAGCCAAGAGCAAGAGATACACAGAAAACCCACAAGACATCTAATGAGAAGATCAACCAATAGACACATAGCAATTTGCCTACACAAAGTAGATACAAAAGAAAAAATCCTAAAGGCAGCAAGATGGAATGGTCAGACTACCTTCCAGGGAAAACCAATTAGGTTAGCAGCAGAACTATCAGCAGAAATACTACAAGAAAGAAGGGACTGGAGTCCTATATTCAAAGTCCTCAAAGAAAAGCAATTTCAACCAAGAATTTCCTATCCAGTCAAGCTGATGGTGAAGACATGTTGAGCATCTCTCAGGCCAGCCAGCTTGGTCTTTGATAAGCCACTCCCTTATCCAGGTTGATGCTGACTTGTTCACTGTTGGTAGTAGCCTGGTAATAAAGAAAGCCCACAAGGCTGATGCAGCCTTAATGAAAACTCGTGATGTAATATGTTCAAAGTCATGGCCTCAAGGTTCCTCAGCATAAAAGACTGAGTTAATTGCTTTATCTCACTTCCTGAGTTGGGAAACAGGAAAGCAGGTAAACATCTTCACCGACAGCTGGTATGCCTTTGCTGCATTTCATGTGCATGTCATGATCTACAAGGAACGAGGTCTTCTTACTGCAGCAAGTAAGAATATAAAAAAAGGAAGAAATCTTAGCCCTCCTAGAGCCAATATGCCTCCCTAAAGAGGTAGCTATCATTCCTTGCAAGGGACGCCAAAATTAGACACCCCAGAAACAATTGGAATTCGCCTGGTGTACCAGGAAGCTCACGAGGCAGCCGAACTCCCAGTTGAAATCCTGACTACAGTGTTAACTAAAACTTTTCCAGTT
>NW_007243550.1:0-658 GCF_000164805.1 Carlito syrichta
GAGGGCACCGACTAGTTTGCTTACCTGTTAGCAGGCGAGTGAGCCGACTAATTAGCTGACCTGATGGAAAGCGATGGGACCCACTAGATAGCTCACCAGCTAGTTGAGTATCTAGCCGACTAGTTAGCTAGGTAACTAGCAGATTTGCTAGATGGCTTAACTAACTAGCTGACTAGCTAGCTGATTATCTAGCTGACTAATATCTAGCAAACAAGCTATCCAGCTGTATAGTTAGCTGACTTAACAAGCTAGCTAACTGACTATTTAGATGGCTAACTGATTTAACTTTCTACCTGACTAGCTAGCTGAATTGCTAGCTGACTTCACTGGCTAGCTGACTAGCAACCTGACTAGCCAGCTGACTTAACTAGCTAGCTACTTGGTTTACTATATGGCTAGCCAGTTGTCTTAACAAGCTAGCTACCTGGCTGAATAACTGGCTAGGCAGCTGGCAATCTAGCCAGCGGGCTGGCCACCTTGTTAGCCAGTCATCTTAAAGAGTGAGCCAGCTGGTTTGACAGTTGGATTGTCAGCCGGCTTAAATAGCAAACTGGCTGGTCAGACAGTGGGATATCCAGCTGGCTTAAATAGCCAAACACCCTCCTGGTCAGCCGGCTAGCCAGCCGGTTTAACTAGTTGATCACCTATGTGACCAACC
>NW_007243551.1:0-825 GCF_000164805.1 Carlito syrichta
CTGACTTAATTCGTTAGCTACTAGCTAGCTAGCTGACTAATCCAGCTGACTTAACTTGATAGCTAACTACTCAAACAGTTGATTCATCCCATTTTCTAACTAACTAACAAGCTGACTCAACCTGCTGAATTAACCCATTAGTTAACTAGCTAACTACCTGAGTCACCCTGCTGACTTAACCCATTAGCTAACTACCTAGCTAACTGTCTTACCCAGCTAACAAAATTAGATAGCTGACTTAACTGGATGGCTTAACTAGCTGACTTAACTACTTACCCAGGTGAATTAACTAGCTGACTTAACTAGTTAGCTAGCTGACTTAACTACCTGAATTAAATAGTTAGCTAACTATAAAGCTAGCTGAATAAATAGCTGACTTAAATAGTTAGCAAACTATTTAGGTAGCAGGCTAAAGTAGCTGACTTAAATAGTTAGCTAACTAGTGAGCTAGCTGTCTTAGCTAGCAGACTTAGCACGCTAGGCAATTAGCTAGCTGTCTTAGCTAGCTGACTTAATTAGTTGGCGAATGAGATATCTAGCTGACTTAACGAGTTGGCTAACGAGTACCTAACTTTTTTTAACTATTTGGTAAATGAGTTAACTAGCTTTGTTAATTAGTTTGGTAACGAGTTAGCTAGGTGACAACTTGTTGGCAGATGATGTGGACAACTACTTATCTGGTTTAACAAGTTTTCTGACTACTCGGCTGACTTGTTAGCTGGCTTAGCAAGTCGGCCGTTTAGTCGGCTGACTAGTTAGCTTGGTTAAAAAGTTGGCTGACGAGTTGGCCCACAATTTGCCTCAGTGAACTGGTTGGCTGGCTAG
>NW_007243551.1:845-1197 GCF_000164805.1 Carlito syrichta
GAGCAAGCCCACAGATGAGCTGACTTAACTAGTCGGCCAGCGAGTGAGCCAACTTGTCAGCTGACTTAACTATTCGGTTGGCGAGTGAGCCGACTGGTCAGCTGATTTAACTATTCAGCCGGCGAGTTAGTGGACTGGTCAGATGACTTTAGTCAGCTATTGAGTGACCCAACTGGTCAGAAGAGTTGACTAGTCAGCTGGTGAATGAGCCTACCGGTGAGGTGACTTAACTTGTCAGCTGGCGAATGACGCAACATGTGAGCTGCCTTAACTAGTCGACCGGCGAGCGAATCGACCAGTGAGCTGATTAAACTAGTCAGCTGGTGAGCAAGCCGACTAAATAGCTGACCTG
>NW_007243551.1:2313-3558 GCF_000164805.1 Carlito syrichta
TTAACTAGCTAACCAGTCAGCAAGCCAGCTGACTTTATTACCTAGCTACCTACCTAGCCAATTGGCTAGCCAGTTGACTTAAACACCTGACTTAACAAACCACTTGATTTAACTAGCATACTTAACCAGATAGCCAACTGGTTAGCCAGCTAACTCAACTAGCTGACAAAACTAGATAGTCAACTGTGTAGCCAGCTGACTTAACTAGCAGACATCACTAGCTAGATAGGTGGGTAAATAGCTGATTAAATAGCTAGCTACCTACATATCCCACTGGCATGCCAGCAGACTTAACTAACAAACTAACTAGCTAAACAGCTGGCTAGCGAGCTGACTTAAATAGGTTAATTAACTCACTAGGCAACTGGCTAGCCAGTTGACTTAACAAGCTAGCTAACTAGCAAGGCAACTGTCTATATAGCTGACTTAACTAGCTGACTTAACTAGCAAGCTCCCCAGTTAGCCAGCTGATTTTACTAGCTGAAATAACTAGCTTTCTACCTAGCTAGCTAACTACCTAGCTAGGTGACATAACTAGATTACTTAACTAGCTAGCTGATATAACTATGTGACTTAACTAGTTATCTTCCTAGTTAGCAAGCTGATTTAACAAGCTGAAATAACTAGCTTGTCAGTTGTGTAACCATCTGCCTTAACTAGTTTTTTAACTAGCTAGAGAGCTGGCTAGCAAACTGACATAATGACGTGACTTAAATAGCTAGCCAGTTGGTTAGCCAGCTTACTTAACTAGTTGATTTATGAGCAGGCTGCTGGCCAGCCAAGTGATTATGCTACCTGAATTAACGAGATAGCCAGGCAGCAAGCCAGCTGATTTAACTAGCTCTTTACCTCTCTAGCCACCTGGATAACCAGCTGATTTAACTAGCTGACAAAATTAGCTACCCAGCTGACTAGCCAACTGACTTAACTAGTTTACCTAGTCAGCAAGTTTGCTAATCTGCTGGCATAACTAGCTGTCTTAACTAGCCGGCATCTTTTCTAGCCAGATGAATTAACTAGCTTGTTACATACTTAGCCAGTTGGCTATCCATCTGAATTAACTAGGTGACATATCTAGCTAGCGAGCTGTCTAGCCAGTTGACTTAACAGCAAACTACGTAGCTAGCCAGCTGCCTTCTCAGCTGACTTAACTAGGTGACTTAACTAGCTAGCTAGTTTCCTAGACAGCTGACATAACTATTTAGCTACCGAGATAGCAAGCTGGCTAGCCAACTGTCTTAACTA
>NW_007243552.1:0-800 GCF_000164805.1 Carlito syrichta
TTCAGTCAGCTGGTTCAGTAGGCTAGCTAGCTAGTTAGCTAACGAGTTAAGTCAGCTGGATTGTCAGCTAGCTAGCTAATAGCTAACGAGTAAAGTCAGCTGGATGAGTCAGCTAGCCAGTTCATTAGCTAACGTGATAAGTCAGATGATTAAATCATGCAGCTAGCACGTTATGTAACTATTAAGCTAACCAGTCCTAGCTGGTTAAGTGAGTGAGCTACCAAGGCAGCTTACTATTTAAGTCAACTTGTTAGCTAGGTAGCTATCTAGTTAGCTAACTATTTATGCCAACTGAGTAACTAGGTAGCTCGCTAGTTAGCTATTTAAGTCAGCTGGCTAGCTAGGTAGCTGCTAGTTAAGTTACTTACTTAAGTCAGCTCTCTAGTCAGCTGGCTAGCTAGGTAGTGAGCTAGTTAAGTCAGTTGGCTAGCCAGCTTGATAGCTGGTTAATTCAGCTAGTTAAGACAGCTGGCAAACCAACTGCCTAGGTAGGTAGCTAGCTAGTTAAGTCAGCTAGATAGCTACCTGGCTAGATAGTGATGTCAGCGAGTTAAGTCAGCTGGCTAGCCAACAGGTTAGCTGGTTTAGTTAGCTAGTTTAATCAGCTATCTAGCTAGCTGGCTAGGTAGGTAGATAGCTAGATAAGACAGCTTGCTAGCCAGTAGAATCATTGTTCAACTTAGCTAGTTAAGTCAGTCGATAGTCTGCTGGCTATATAGATAGCTAGCAAGTTAACAGAGGTGCTAGCAAGCTTGCTAGCTGAAGTCAGCTAGGTAGTCAGCTGGCTAGGCAGCTAGTTA
>NW_007243553.1:0-690 GCF_000164805.1 Carlito syrichta
CAACAGGTTAGCTGGTTTAGTTAGCTAGTTTAATCAGCTATCTAGCTAGCTGGCTAGGTAGGTAGATAGCTAGATAAGACAGCTTGCTAGCCAGCAGAATCATTGTTCAACTTAGCTAGTTAAGTCAGTCGATAGTCTGCTGGCTATATAGATAGCTAGCAAGTTAACAGAGGTAGCTAGCAAGCTTGCTAGCTTAAGTCAGCTGGCTAGGCAGCTAGCTAGATATATAGCCAGCTAGTTAAGTCAGCAGGCTAGGCAGCTGACTAGCTGGTTAAGTCAGCTGGCAACCAGCTGGCTAGTTAGTTAAGTCAGCTTATTAAGACAGTTGATTATCTAGCTTGTTAGATAGTTAAAAAGCTAGTTAAGACAGATGGCTACTCATTTGGCTAGATAGTTATTTCAGCTAGTTAATTCAACTGGCTAGCTAGAAATCTAGCTATATTAGTCAGGTAGTTATGGCGGCTAGGTAGCTAGCTAAGTCAGCTGTCTAGCTAGCTAGATAGATAGATAGCTAGTTGAGTCAGCTAGATAAGTCATCTGGCTAGCTAGGTACCTAGATGGTTAAGTCACTAGTTAAGTCAGCTTGCTAGCAAGATAAGTCAGCGAATTAAGTCAGCTGGATAGCCAGCTGCCCAGCTGGGTTGCTACCTAGTTAAGTCAGCTGGATAGCCAGTTAAATAGCTATTTAAG
>NW_007243554.1:0-753 GCF_000164805.1 Carlito syrichta
GGTAGCTATCTAGCTGACTTAACTAGCTAGCTACCTACCTGGCAGTTGGCTTGCCAGCTGTCTTAACTAGCTGAATTAACCAGCTAGCAAGCTGGGTAGCCAACTGACTTAACTAGCTCACTACCTAGCTAGCCAGCTGACTAGAGAGCTGACTTAAGTAAGTAACTTAACTAGCAGCTACCTAGCTAGCCAGCTGACTTAAATAGCTAACTAGCAAGCTACCTAGTTACTCAATTGGCATAAATAGCTAGCTAACTAGATAGCTACCTAGCTAACAAGCTGACTTAAATAGTAAGCTGCCTTGGTAGCTCACTCACTTAACCAGCTAGGACTGGTTAGCATAATAGTTACATAACGTGCTAGCTGCATGATTTAATCATCTGACTTATCTCATTAGCTAATGAGCTGGCTAGCTGACTCATCCAGCTGACTTTACTCGTTAGCTAACTAGCTAGCTAGCCTACTCAACCAGCTGACTCAACCCGTTTGCTAACTAGCTAGCTAGGTGACAACCAGCTGACTTAACACGTTACCTAACTAACTACCAGACTCAACCTGCTGACTTAAACCTTTAGCTAACTAGCTAGCTAGCTGTCTTAACCAGCTCACTAAATTAGAAGATGACTTAACTTGCTGACTTAGCAAGCTGACTTAACTTCTTAGCTAGCTGAGTTCACTGACTGACTTAACTAGTTAGCTAGCTGAATTATCTTACCTGAATTAAATAGTTTAGCTAAGTATTTAACTAGCTGA
>NW_007243555.1:0-980 GCF_000164805.1 Carlito syrichta
GAAATTTGGGCTTCCATCTCAAGCAAGGCTGAAAGTTATTAAGACAGGAAACAGTTTTGCTCAGACCCAAATTCTTTTTGAAAAGAGGAGAACTATTATAAGCCCCTTCTAACCTCTCCAAGACCAGAAATGTCTTCCAGTGATGGCATTCGAATATGGTTCCTTGATATCTTTTGAGAAGAGTTTAAGAGGAATAATCTCTTGATTTAAAAAAATAATTAGTTGGAACAAGTGTTGAACCCAAATTTTCTGCAGGAACTCAGAAAACATGTGACTGCACATGTAAGTCTTTTATTTTTTAATTTTTTTTGAGTCAGAGTCTCATTCTGTTGCCCAGACTAGAGTGCAGTGGCACACTCATGACCACAGCAGCCTCGACTTGCTGGGCTCAGGTGATCCTTCCGCCTCAACCTTCCAAGTACCCAGAACCACAGATGAGTGCCACCATGCCATGATACATGTCAGACTTTAAAAACAATAAATTACTGTCATGTTATTACTTGAGCAATCAATCACTAAAGATTTTAAATGTGGTAATTTCTGCTAGAAAAATTCTACCCCACCCTATGTTGTTTATTTGAAGATTAAATTCAGTAATTAGCATGAAAATGAGTAAGTGTATTATTTTACGTTTGTTTCTTCTTGCTGTATACTTTTCAATGACATTGTTCATGTTAGTGCATTTTGTTTTACTGCTTGGGAAATCAGACTGTTATTCAATATCTCAATTGATATGAATGATCTTTTTATTGTTGTTATGTTTGGGAATGAGGCCATAGATATTTGTCAACAGCTAACACTTTACAACATATTCAGCAACTAATTCTCACATATTCAGCTTCCAACTCCTTTGAACTTTGTTGAGAACCTACTTTAAGCCAGATGCTTGACTGCTGATTTTGGCAAATATTTCCCATATTTCAAGATTGTGGCTCTGTGATCCATGACAGTTTCTTTAGCTCCTTCTATTCCTCCTCACC
>NW_007243556.1:0-908 GCF_000164805.1 Carlito syrichta
ACACCATCATATCATCTGCATAGAGAGATAACTTGACTTCCTCTTTTCCTATTTGAATACCTCTGATTGCCTCCTCTTCTCTGATTGCTTTAGCCAGGACTTCCAATACTATGTTGAACAGGAGGGGAGAGAGTGGGCATCCTTGTCTAGTTCCAGTTTTCAGGGGAATTGGTTCCAATTTTTGTCCATTTAGGAGTATGCTGGCTGTGGGTTTCTCGTAGATGGCTTTTACTATTTTGAGGTATGTTCCCCGTATGCCTAGATGTTCAAGGGTTTTTATCAAGAAGGGGTGCTGGATTTTATCAAAAGCTTTTTCTGCATCTAGTGATATGATCATGTGGTTTTTGTTTTGACATCTGTTGATGTATTTAATTACATTTATGGTTTTACGAATATTGAACCAGCCTTGCATGCCAGGAATGAAGCCTACTTGGTCATGATGGATGATTTTTGAGATGTATTGCTGAATCCGGTTTGCTAGGATCTTGTTGAGAATTTTAGCATCTATGTTCATCAAAGATATTGGCCTGTAGTTCTCTTTCTTTGTTGGATCTTTACCTGGCTTGGGTATCAATGTGATGTTGGCTTCGTAAAATGATTTGGGGAGAGTTCCATCTTTTTCAATCGCCTGGAATACCTTCAGTAGGATTGGTATCAGCTCCTCCTTGAATGTCTTGTAGAATTCTGCTGGAAAGCCATCTGGACCAGGGCTTTTTTTTGTAGGAAGTTTTCTTATTATGTAGTCGATTTCCTTGATTGTTATTGGTTTATTTAGGGTCTCAATTTCTTCTTGTTCCAACCTAGGTAGGTTATGTGATGTCAGAAAGTCTTCCATTTCCCTTCTGGTTTTCAAGTTTGTTTCCATACAGTGTACGTAGTAGTCTCTAATGATCTTTTGTATTTTCTTC
>NW_007243557.1:0-792 GCF_000164805.1 Carlito syrichta
CCACTACCTGCTCCATTCTCTCCCCTCTGTTAACCACATTTTATTTCAGGGAGTAAACCTACAGCCCCACTGCATGGACAGATTCCAGGGCAGTGGGAAGTGGGTTCCACATTATCCACACGCCTGTCAGCGAATACCAGGACCTGCAGACAGATTTTGAATCACAGCTCTCCCCTTAAATACATCTCAAAACTGCAAAAAGGACCACCTCCAACCTACAGTGCAACTTCAGAATTGAACAAAGTAAGAGGACATACATAAAGAATAGGACATTGAACAAACAGAAGTAAAACCAATCCCTTTACCCCTGAATAACAGAATTAAAGAAGACGGTGACGTGGAGGGAAGGAAAAAGTAGAGAGGGGGGAAAAAACCGCACAAATGAAGAAAAACCAAAAGAAGAATATAGGCCCTACACAGACCCTTGGGAAATCACACACTGAGAAAACAGATTCTGGAACACAGACAATGAAGAGTCCCCAGAATGACTGGTTACATGCAACAAACCCAGACATCAAGACATTAATGGAGAGAATTAAAAAAATTGAAGAGAGACAAGAAGAAAATAAGAAGGAGCTGTTGTCAGAAATGACAGCAGTAAAGAATACTGTGATGGAAATGAACAACAGACTACTAAGCATGGAAAGCAGAATCAGCCAAGCCGAAGAAGAATCTCAGAGCTCAAGACCAAAACACAGAACTAACCCAAACTATCAAAAGCATAGAAAGAGCTCAATAGACAGACGAAACCTGCAGAGATGATGATCACTTCAGAGACCAAACCTAAGATAT
>NW_007243558.1:0-787 GCF_000164805.1 Carlito syrichta
TAGGGATATAAATTCCCCTCTACTACAGCTTCAGGTCATCCCAGAGATCTGATAAGATGTTTCTTCATTTTCATTGTTTCAGGTATCTTTTGATCCTGTTTGATTTCGTCGTTGACCCAGGAGTTGTTTAGCATCATGCTGTTTAGTGTCCATGTCTTTGTGGGTTTTGGGGGGACTTTGTTGGTGTCAATGTTTATTTTTATTCCACTGTGGTCTGAGAAGGTGTTTGGTAGAATTTCGGTCCTTTTAAATTTGCTTATGCTTGATTTATGGCCGAGTATGTGGGTCGATCTTAGAATATGTTCCATGTGGTGATGAGTAGAATGTGTATTCTGTGGTCTTTGGATGGAGTGTTCTGTAGGTATCAATTACGTCCATTTGGTCCAAAGTCACATTGAGGTTCCAGATCTCCTTGCTGATTTTTTGTCCTGATGATCTGTCTAGGTTTGTGAGTGGGGTATTAAAGTCCCCAGTTATGATAGTGGTAGAGTCAATATCTTTCTTTAGTTTTCCAAGAAGTTGCTTTATGAAAGTTGGCACACCTATGTTGGGTGCATATATGTTTATGATAGATATTTCTTGTTGATGGATTGAGCCTTTTATCATTATGTAGTGGCCTTCTGTATCTTTTTTGATTTTTAATAGCTTTAAGGGTATTTTGTCTGAAATTAAGATCGCTACTCCTCCTTTCTTTTGTATTCCGTTCGCCTGAAAGTTTGTTTCCCATCCTCTTACCTTGAGTCTGTGGGTGTCCTTTCTAGTGAGGTGAGTCTCTTGAAGGCAATAG
>NW_007243559.1:0-869 GCF_000164805.1 Carlito syrichta
CATTCTTTCCCCTCTGCTAACCACATTTTATTTCAGGGAGTAAACCTACAGCCCCACTGCCCTGGAAAGATTCAGGGCAGTGGGAAGTGGGTTCCACATTATCCACACGCCTGTCAGCGAATACCAGGACCTGCAGACAGATTTTGAATCACAGCTCTCCCCTTAAGTACATCTCAAAACTGCAAAAAGGACCACCTCCAACCTACAGTGCAACTTCAGAATTGAACAAAGTAAGAGGACGTACATAAAGAATAGGAGATTGAACAAACAGAAGTAAAACCAATCCCTTTACCCCTGAATAACAGAATTAAAGAAGACGGTGACGTGGAGGGAAGGAAAAAGTAAGGAGGGGGGAAAAACCGCACAAATGAAGAAAAACCAAAAGAAGAATATAGGTCTTACACAGACCCCTGGGAGATCAGACAATGAGAAAACAGATTCTGGAACACAGACAATGAAGAGTCCCCAGAATGACTGGCTACATGCAACAAACCCAGACATCAAGACATTAATGGAGAGAATTAAAAAAATTGAGGAGAGACAAGAGGAAAATAGGAAGGAGTTGTTGTCAGAAATGACAGCAGTAAAGAATACTGTGATGGAAATGAACAACAGACTAATAAGCATGGAAAGCAGAATCAGCCAAGCCGAAGAAAGAATCTCAGAGCTCGAAGACCAAAACACAGAACTAACCCAAACTGTCAAAAGCATAGAAAAGAAGCTCAAAAAGACAGAACAAAACCTGCAAGAGATGAATGATCACTTCAAGAGACCAAACCTAAGAATAATTGGGTTCCTGAGCAGAAAGAAAAACCGAAGCCACACTGCAACAAACATTTCATGACATCATTCAGAAAACTTCCCTCATC
>NW_007243560.1:0-824 GCF_000164805.1 Carlito syrichta
AGCTAGTTAATTCATCTGGCTAGAAAGCAGGCCAGCCTGATAAAACATTTAGTTAAGTCAGCTGGCTTGCCAGCTGGCTAGCTAGGTAGTGACATAGTTAAATCAGTTGGCTAGACGGCTGGTTAGATAATTAAGTCAGCTAGTTAAGAAAGTTGGCTATCCAGATGGCTAGAGAGGTAGAGAGCAAGTTAGTCAGCTGGCTAACCAGCTGGATTACTAGTAATGTCAGCTAGTTTAGTCACCTGGCTGTCTAGCTGCCTTGCTCGTTAATCAACTAGTTAAGTCAACTGTCTAACCAGCTGACTGGCTAGTTAAGTCACCTCATTAAATCAGTTTGCTAGCCAGTTCGATAGCTAGTTAAAAAGCGAGTTAATCCAGAATGCTAGACAGTGGTCTGGCTACTTTTTTCAGCTAGTAAAGTCAACTGGCGAGCTAGGTACCTAGTTAAGTCAGATAGCAAGATAGCTAGATAGCTTGTTTGCTATCTAATCATGTCAGTTAGATAGCCAGCTAGCTAGACAGCTAGCTAGTTAAGTCAGCTAGCAAATCAGCTAGTTATTTCGCTTACTAGTTGGCTATAAACTCAGCTAGCTGGTCATCTAACTAGTGGTCAGCAAACTAGTCAGCTCACTCACCAGTCAACAGATCAACGAAATTGTCAGCTCACTCACAGGCCAACAGGTTAGCCAGCTAGTCGGCTTGCTTGCCAGCTTACTTTTTAAGCCAGATCACCTTTCGACTCATTCGCCACCTGACTAGTTAAGGCAGCTCACCTGTCCCATCACTTGCCAGCCCACTAGTTAAGTGGCTCACAGGTCGGCTCA
>NW_007243561.1:0-760 GCF_000164805.1 Carlito syrichta
CATCAGATGGGTAGCCTGCTGACTCGCTAGTACTTTCAGCTAATTACGTCCTCTTGGAATCAAAGAAGCTAGCTTAAGTCACCTAGATATGTCAGCTAGCTAGCTAGATAAGTCAGCTAGTTTTCAGCTAGCTACATAATAGCTAGCTAGGTGGGTAGCTAGTTAAAACAGCTAGTTAAGTCAGCTGGTCAGCTAGTTAAGTCAGCGTGGTAAGTTAGCTGGCTAGCCAGCTGCCTAACAGGATATCTATTTAGTTAAGTCAGCTGACTGGCTAGCTAGCTAGATAGTTAAGTCACCTTGTTAAGTCACTACGCCAGAGAGCAGGTTTGCTAGGTAGGTAGGCAATTAATTCAGCTAGCAAGCCAGGTGGTTATGCAGGTATGTAACTAGTTAAGACAGCTGGCTAACCATTAGGTGTCTAGCTATGTCAGCTAGATAAGTAAGCTGGCTATTCACCTGTCTAGCTAAGTCACTCGCTGGTTAAGTCTGCAGGCTAGCCAGCTGACTACTTTGTTTAATCAGCTAGTTAAGTCAGCTTGCTAGCCTGCTGGCTAGCTAGGTAGTTAGTCAAATAATTCAGCTGGCTAGCCAGCTGGCTAGCTAGTTAATTTAGCTAGTTAAGTCAGCTGTCAAGCCAGCATGATAGCTAGGTAGCTAGCTAGCTATGTCAGCTGTCTAGCCAGGTGACTAGATAGAAAAGTGTCCAAGATAAGTCAGCTGACTAGCCAGCTGCTAGGTAGGGTAGCTTACCAGTAATGTC
>NW_007243562.1:0-994 GCF_000164805.1 Carlito syrichta
TAGCCAGCTGACTAACTTGCTCTCTACCTCTCTAGCCATCTGGATAGCCAACTTTCTTAAGTAGCTGACTTAATTATCTAACCAGCCATCTAGCCAACTGATTTAACTATGTCACTACCTAGCTAGCCAGCTGCCAAGCCAGCTGACTTAACTAAATGTTTTAACAGTCTGACCTGCTTTCTAGCCAGATGAATTAACTAGCTTGCTACATATCGAGCCAGCTGACTATGCAGCTGAATTAATTAGGTGACTTATCTTGCTACCAAGCTATCTAGCAAGCTGACATAACTGGCAAGCAACCTACCTAGCCAGCTGGATAGTCAGCTGACTTAACTTGCTCACTTAACTATCTAGACTGCAAGCTAGACAGCTGACCTAACTAGCTAGCTACCAAGCTAGCATGCTGGCTTGCCACCTCACTTAACTATCTTAATTAACTAGATAGTGAGCTGGCTAGACAGCTGAATTATTTGCCTAGCTACCTAGCTAGCCAGCAGGCTAGCCACTTGACTTAACTGGCTGACTAAACGAAGTAGTCAGCTGGCTACCCTGCAGAATTAACTAAATAGCTACCTAGGTAGACAGTTGAATAGCCAGCTGAATTATCTAGCTGACATAAGAAGACACCTGATTACTAGCCAGCTGAATTCACTAGCTAGCTACCCAAGCTAGGCAGGTGGCTAGCCAGCTGACTTAACTAGCTGACTTAACTAGCTAGCCAGCTAACGTAACTACCGACTTAGCTAACTAGCTACCTAGCAAACCAGCTGACTCTACTAGCTGAAATAACTAGCTAGCTTTCTAGCTAGCTATCTAGCAGGCAAGCCGACTTAACTGGCTGGCTACCTAGCTAGTTGACATCAGTACCTGAAATAACTAACTAGACAGCTGTCTAGCCATCTGAATTTACTAGCTTTCTAACTAGCTGTTGAGCTGGCTAGCCAACTGACTTAAGGAGGTGAAAACTAGCTAGCCAACTGGTCAGCCAGCTGAG
>NW_007243562.1:2043-6757 GCF_000164805.1 Carlito syrichta
CTAGCTGTTTTAACTAGCTACCCACCTAGCTAGCTATTATGTAGCTAGCTGAAAACTAGCTGACTTATCTAGCTAGCTAGCTGACATATCTAGGTGACTTAAGCTAGCTTCTTTGATTCCAAGAGGACTTAATTAGCTGAAAGTACTAGCGAGTCAGCAGGCTACCCATCTGATGTAACTAGCTTTTAAACTAGCTAGCCAGCTGGCTAGACAACTGACTTAACTAGCTGATTCACTAGATACCCAGCTAGTTAGCCAGTTGACTGAGCTAGATGACTTAACTAGCTGTCCAGCTGGTTAGCCAGCTGACTTAACTGCTTAGCTACATATGTAGCCAGCAGTCTAGCCAGCTGATTTAACTAGCTGACTTAACGAAGTAGCCAGCTGACTAGCCTGCAGACTTAACTAGCTAGCTACCTGTCTAGGCAGCTGGATAGCCAGCTGACTAAACTAGCTGACATAACTAGATAGTTTGATGGCGAGACATCTGACATAACTAGCTACCTACCAGAATAATCTGCTGGCTTGCTAGCTGAATTAATTACCTACCTACCTAGCTAACCTGCTGTCCAGCGTGCTGCCTTAACTAGGTTACTTATCTAGCTATCCAGCTGGCTATCCAGTTGCCTTAACTAGCTGGCTACCCTGCTAGGCAGCTGGCTAGCCAGCTGACTTAACTAAGTAACAACTAGCTAGCCAGCTATCTCATCCAGGTGACGTAACTAGCTAGCTAACTAGCTAAACAGCTGACTTAGCTAGCTGACTTAACTATCTAGGTACCTAGCTAAAAAGCTGGCTGGCCAGATGAATTAACTGACTTAATCTGCTAGCCAGCTGGCGGGCCAGCTGATTAACTAGCTAGCCAGCTGGCTGGCTTGCTGAATTAACTAGGTGTCTTAACCAGCTACCTAGCTGGCTAGCCATCTGACTTAACTAGCTAGCTACCTAGCTAGCCAGCTGGAAGGAGAACTGTATTAACTAGCTGACTTAACTTGCTATACCACTTGAAGTCAGCTGACTTAACAAGCTTGCTACCTAGCTGGCCAGCTGGCTAGCCAGCTGACTTAACTACTTCACTTAACCAGCTAACCAACTTGCTAGCCAGCTAACTCAACTAGATGACTTACTAGTGAGACTGATGTCTAGCCAGCTGACATAACTGGCCCTCTACCTAGCTAGCCACCTGGCAAGCCAGCTGAATTAACTATCTGACTCATTTAGCTAGTCAGCTGGTTAGCCAACTGAATTAACTATCTCACTAACTAGCTAGTCTGATGTCAAGCCACCTGATATAACTAGATGACTTACACAGCTGGCCTGATTGTTAGTCAGCTGAATTAACTAGCTTGCTATATAGCAAGCCAGCTGGCTAGCCAGCTGACTTAACTAGGTGACTTAACTATCTAGAAAGCAGGCTAGACAGCTGACTTGACTATCAAGCTACCTAGCCAGCCAGCTGTCAAGTTAGCTGATTTATCTACATAACATTACTAGTTACCCAGCTGGCTACCAGGCTGATTTAATTGCTTAGCTACCTATCTATTCAGCTGGATAACCAACTGACTTAACTAGCTTGCTAACTACATAGCCTGCTGATTTGCCAGCTGACTTAGCTACCTAGCTACCTAGCTATCCAGCTAGCTAGTGAGCTGACTTAACTAGGTTGTTTAACTAACTAGCTAACTGGCTAACCAGTTGACTTAATTAGCTAGCTACCTAGCTAGGCAGCTGACTAGCCAGCTAACTTAACTCACTTACTTAACAAGCTGGCATGCTTACTTATCTAGCTCACTTAACCAGATGGCTACCTAGCTAGCCAGCTGGCTTAACTAGTTGACTTAACTAGATAGGTGCCTGCCATGAATAGTTGACATATATCTAGCTTTCTATCTAGCCAGCTGTCTTAACTAGATGAAATAACTAGCTAGCCAGATGACTAGCCATCTGACTTAACTAACTTTTTAACTAGCCAACCAGCTTGATAGTCAACTGAGTTAGAGAGCTGACTTTAACTAGCCAGTGGGTAGCCAGGTGACATAACTAGCTGACTTAACCAGTAAGTCAGCTGGCTAGACAGCTGCCTTAAATAGCTGGCTATCTATCTAGCCACCTTGCTAGCCAGCTGACTTACCTAGCTGAATTTAGCTAGCAAGTTATCTAGCCAGTTCACTTAACTAGCTAGCTACCTGCCGAACTATCAGGCAAACTTGCTGACTTAACTATCTGACATGAACAGCTAGCCTGCTGGCTAGCAAGCTGACTTATCTAGCTAGCTAACTACCTAGCCAGCTGGCTAGGCAGCTGAATAAATTAGCTGCCTTAAACAGCTACCCAGTTTGCTACCCAGCAGATTTAACTCACTGACATCACTAGCTAGTCAGGTAGCTATCTAGCTGACTTAACTAGCTAGCTACCTAAATTGTCAGTTGACTTGCCAGCTCTCTTAACTAGCTGAATTAACCAGCTAGCCAGCTGTCTAACCAACTGACTTATCTGACTCGCTACCTAGCTAGACAACTGGTTATCCAGCTGGCTTAACTAGCTGACTTAACAAACTAAATACCTAGCTGGCCAACTGACTTAAATAATTAACTAACTTGATAGCTGTCTATCTAGCCATCTGACTTAAGAAATTTGCTAACTACCTAGCTACCTAGCTAAAAAGCTGACTTAAATAGTTAACTGCCTAGCTAGCTAGATGACTTAGCCAGATGGCTACATAGTTAGCTTACTCGTTATCTAACATTCTAGCTAACTGACTTAATCATCTGACTTAACTCATTAACTAATGAGCTAGCTAGCTGACTTATCCAGCTGACTTAACTCATTAGCTAACAAGCTAGTTAGCTGATTAGTTCAGCTGAATTAACTGGTTAGCTAACTAGCTAACTAGCCTACTCAAATAGCTGACTCAACCCGTTTGTTAACTAGCTAGCCTGCTGACTCAACCAGCTGACTTAGCCCGTTAGTTAACTAGCTAACTACCTGACTCAACCTGCTGACTTAACCTGATAGCTAACTACCTAGTTAGCTGTCATAAAAAGCTGACTAAATTAGGTAGCTAACTTAGCTAGCTGACTTAGCTAGCTGACTTAACTACTTAGCTAACTGACTTAACTGGCTGACATAACTAGTTAGCTAGCTGACTTAAATGCCTGAATTAAATAGTTAGGTAACTATTTAGCTAGCTGAATAACTAGCTGTCTTAACTAGCTAGCAATCTATTTAGGTAGCAGGCTTAAGTACTGACTTAAATAGTTAGCTAACTAATGAGCTAACTGACTTAACTAGCTGACTTAACTAGTTGGCTAATGAGATAGCTAGCTGACTTATCGAGTTGGTTAACGAGTTAAATAACTGTTTTAACTATTTGGTAAACGAGTTAACTAGTTGTGTCAATTAGTTGGGTAACGAGTTAGCTAGGTGTCTTAACTTGTTGGCGGATGATGCAGATGACTACTTATGTGGTTTATCACGTTGGCTGACTACTCGTCTGACTTGTTAGCTGGCTTAACAAGTCGGCTGTCTGGTCGGCCAACTAGTTAGCTGGGTTAATTAGTTGACTGACGAGTTGCCCCACAAGTTAGCACAGTTAACTAGTTGGCTGGATAGTATACTCACCTAAGTAGTCAGCTGAGTAGTTTGCTGACTATTTAGCTGACCTAACTAGTCGGCCCACAAGTTAGCTGACCAAACTTATCAGCTGACCAGTTGTCTGACTAGTTGGTAGATTGATTAGCTGGCTTAAATAGTTGGCCGGCTAGTCGGCCGACCAGTTAGCTTACTTAACTTGTCAGCTGGTGAGTGAGCTCACAGTTTTCCTGACTTAACTAGTCGGCCCGTGAGTGAGCCGACTGGCTAGCGGACTTAACTAGTTAGCCAGCATGTGACCTGACTGGTCAGCTGCCTTTAGTCGGCAAGCGAGTGAGCCGAAAGATCAGAAGAGTTAGCAAGTCAGCCAGCGAATGAGATGATCAGTGAGCTGACTTAACTAGTTGGCCGGCGAGTGACCCAAATGTGAGCTGCCTTAACTAGTTGGTGGGCGAGCGAGTCTGGTGAACTGATTTAACTAGTCAGGTGGTGAGGGAGCTGACTATTTAGCTGACTTGTTTGCCTGCACGTGAGCCAAAAATGAAGTTGACCTGTTGGCTGGCGAGTGAGCCGACTACTTTGATGACCTGTTTGCAGGAGAGTGAGCCAACTAATTAGCTGACCTGATGGAAAGCAAGCAAGCCAACTAGTTATCTGACAAGATAGCTGAGTTGCTAGCAGACTAGTTAGCTAAGTAACTAGTTGATTTGCTAGCTGACTTAACTAGCTAGCTGACTAGCTAGCTGGCTATCTAACTGAAATAACTAGCTAGTAAACAAGCTACCTAACTTTCTAGCTTGCTGACTTCACTAGCTAGCTGAATAGTTAGCTGAGTTGCTAGCTGACTTAACTAGCTAGATGGCTGGCTAGCTGACTTAACTAGCTGACTAGCTACTTTGCTGGATAGCTGGCTAGCCAACTGACTTAATGAGCTTGTTAAATGGTTGTTTACACGGCTAGTGAACTGGCTTAAGTAGCTAGCTATCTGGTTGGCTAGCTGGCTAGGTAGCCGGCTAGATAGTTAGTGGGCTAACCAGGTGGCTAGCCAGCTGGCTTAAATAGCCATCCGGCTGGCTGTACTGTCGGATGGTCAGATGGATTAACTAGCCAGTCAGCTTGCTTG
>NW_007243562.1:6960-11966 GCF_000164805.1 Carlito syrichta
TAACTAGCTGACTTAACCAGATAGCCATTCACTAGTCAGCTGGCTTAACTAGCTAGCCACCTAGCTAGCCAGCCAGCTAGCCAGCTCACTTAACTCACTGAATTAACGTAGCTAGGCAGTGGGCTAGCCAGCTGACTTAATTACCTAGCTACCTACCTAGTCAATTGGCTAGCCAACTGGCTTAAATACTGAATTTAAACTAGCCAGCTGGCAAGCCAGCTGATGTAACTAGCGAGCTACCTAGCTAGCCAGTTGGCTAGCCACTTGAACTAACTAGCTGACTTAACCAGCTAACCAACTGGTTAGCCAGCTGACTCAACTAGCTGACATAACTAGATAGCCAGCCGACTAGCCAGCTGACTTAACTAGCAGACATCACTAGCTAGATGGGGGGGTAACAAACTGACTTAAATAGTTAGCTACCTACGTATCTCGCTGGCTTGCCAGTTGAATTAAATACCATGCTAACTAGCTAAACAGCTGGCAAGCGAGCTGACTTAAGTAGGTGAATTAAGTAGCTAGGCATCTGGGTAACCAATTGACTTAAGCTAGCTACCCAGCAACGCATCTGGCTAGCCAACTGACTTAACTAGCTGACTTAACTAGCTAGCTACCCAGCTAGCTTGCTGACTCTACTAGCTGAGCTAACTAGTTAGCTACCTAGCTAGCTAATATCTAGCTAGGTGACTTAAGTAGCTGATTTAACTAGCTAGCTATCTGATATAACTAGCTGACTTAATGAGCTATCTACCTAGATATCAAGTTGACTTAACCACCTGAAATAACTAGCTGGTCAGCTGTCTAGTCATCTGACTTTACTAGCTTTTTAACTAGCTAGGGAGCTGCCTGGTCTACTGACTTAATGAGGTGTCTTAAAGAGCTAGCCAGCTTGTTAGCCAGCTTACTTAACTAGTTGATTAATTAGCTAGGCTGCTGACCAGCCAGGTGACTGTACAGACTGACTTAACTAGATATCCAGGTGGCTAGCCAGCTGACTTAACTAGCTCTCTACCTCTCTAGCCACATGGAAAGCCAGCTGATTTAACTAGCTGACATAACAAGCTGGCCAGCTGGCTAGCCAACTGACTTAACTAGGTCACTAACAAGTCAGCCAGTTTGCTAGCCAGCCAACTTAACTGGCTGTCTTAACTAGCTGGTCTGCTTTCTAGCCCATTGAATTAAATAACTTGCTACATAGCTATCCACCTGGCTATCTGACTGAATTAACTAGGTGACTTACTTGCTAGCCAACTGTCTAGCCAGCTGACTTAACTAGCAAGCTACGTATAGCAGCTGCCTTCTCAGCTGACTTATCTTGGTGACTTACTATCTATCCAGCTGACTAGACAGCTGACACTACCTAGCTACCTAGATTGCAAGATGGCAAACCAACTGTCTTAACTAGCTGACTTAACTAGCTAGCAAGGTGGCTAGCCATCTGAATTAATTCCCTAACTACCTAGCTAGACAGCTGATGTAACTAGCTGAAATAAGTAGTGAGCCATCTGTCTACCCATCTGACATAACCCAGCTTTTTAACAACCTAACCAGCTGGCTACACAACTGACTTCACCAACTGACTTAACTAGCTAGACAGCTGGTTAGCCAGCTGATTATACTAACTGACTTTACTAGCTTGCCAGCTGGCTACCCAGCTGACTTAATTTCCTAGTCACCTAGCTAGCCAGCAGCGCAGCCAGCTAACTTAACTAGCTGACTAAACCAGGTAGCCAGCTGACTAGCAAGCAGACTTAACTAGCTACCTACCTAGCTAGACAGAGTGATAGCCAGCTGACTAAACTAGCTGAAATAACTAGATAGCCTGATGGCTAGCCGGCACACTTAGCTAGCTACCTAATTACATAGTCCTCTTTATTGCCAACAGATTTATCTACCTAACTACCTAGCTAACATGCTAACCAGAGAGCTGACTTAACTATGTGATTTAGCAAGCTAGCCAGCTGACTAGTCAGCTGATTTAACTAGCTAGGTAACCTGGTAGGTAGCTGGTAGCCACTGACTTAACTCCCTGGCTTAAATAGCTATATACCTAGATGACCAATTGACTTAACTAGCTGCTTAACTAACTAGCTACCTAGCTAGCCAGCTGGCTGGCCAGTTGATTTAACTTGCTGACTTAATTAGCTAACCAGCTTTCTGGTCTGCTGACTTAACTCACTGACTTAATTAGCAAGCCAGCTGGCTGGCCAGCTGAATTAACTAGCTGACTTTACCAGCTTGCCAGTTGGCTAGCCAGCTGGCTTAATTAGTGAGCTACCCAGGTAGCCAGGTGGGAAGCCAGTTGAATTGACTAGCTGAAGTAAATAGCCAGCCAGCTGACTAGCCAGCTGACTTAACTAGCTCTCTAACTACTTAGCTAGCTGGCTAACCAGCTGACTTAAGTAGATCGCTAGCTAGCTAGTCAATTGACTAGCCAGCTGACTTAACTAGCTGACTTAAATAGCAGGCCTGCTTGCTAGTCAGCTGAATTAATTAGCTTACTATATAGCTAGCCAGATGGCTCACCAGCTGACTAAACTAGGTGACTGAACTAACTAGCCTTCTGTCTAACCAGCTGACTAAATTAGAAAGCTGTCTAGCTAGCAAACTGACTAGCAAACTGACTTAACTAGGTGATTTAACTAGCTAGTCAGTGGGTTAGCCAGCTGACTTAACTATCTAGCTACCTAGTTAGCCAGCTGTCAAGTCAGCTGACTTAACTAGTATACTTAACAAGCTATCCTGCTTGCTAACAGGCTGACTCAACTGCCTAGGTACCTAGCTAGGTAGTTGATAGCCAGCTGACTTCACTAGCTAACTAGCTACGTATCCTGCTGGCTTTCCAGATGATGCTTCTACCTAGGTACCTAAGTAACCAGCTGGCTAGTGACCTGACTTATCTAGGTTACATACCTAGCTATCTAAGTGGATAACCAGCTGACTTAACTAGGTAGCGACACAGTTAGCCAGTTGGCTACCAGCTGAATTAAGTTGCTGACTTATCTAGCTAGCAAGATTAGTTAACTAGCTGATTTAAGCAGCTAGCTACCTAGTTAGCCAGCTGGCTTATCTAGCTAGCTATCTAGCTAGCCAGCTGACTTAACTAGCATTCTTAGCTAGCTACCTACCTGCCATAATTAGCTGACTAATATACTTAGCTTTCCAGCTAGCCAGCTGACTTAACTAGCTGTTTAACTAGCTAAAAAGCTGGATAGAAAACTGTCTAAATGAGCTGAATAAACTAGTGAGACAGCTGGTTGCCAGCTGACTTAAGAAGCAGACTTTCCTTGCTAGCCAGCTGTTTGCCAGCTGACTTAACTAGCTGACTTAAACAGCTAGTCAGCTGGCTAGCCAGCTGACTTAACTAGCTGACTTAAACAGCTAATCAGCTGGCTACCAAGCTGACTTAACTAGCTGACAAGCTAGAAGTTTGCTAGCCACCTCTCTTAACTTGCTAGGTATCTACATAGCCAGAAGGCTAGCCAAATGACTTAACAAGCTGACATGAACATCTATCCTGCTGGCCAACAAGCTGACATCTACCTAGCTACCTACTTAGCCAGCTGGATAGACAGCTGACTAAACTAGCTGACTAAACCAGTTAGCCAGTTGGCTAGCCAGCTGACTTAACTCGCTGACATCACTAGCTAACCAGGTAGCAATATAGCTGACTTAACAAGCTAGCTATCTACCTAGCCCAATTAACCAGCTAAGCAGATGGTTATCCAACTGACTTAACTAGCTTGCTATGTAGCTTGCGAGCTGACTTAAGTAGCTGACTTGATTAGCACCTACCTAGCTAGCCAGCTGACTTAAATAGTTAGCTAACTAGCTAGCTGCCTAGTTAGTCAGGTGTCTTTAATAGTCAGCTAACTAGATAGCTACATAGCTAACAAACTGACTTATATAGCAAGCTGCCTTGCTAGCTAGCTGACTTAACCAGGTAGATAACTAGTTAGCTTAATCATTATATAACGTGTTAGTAAGGTGACTTAACCACCTGACTTATCCCGTTAGCTAATGAGCTGGCTAGCTGACTCATCCAGCTGACTTAACTCGTTAGCTAACAAGCTAGCTATCTAGCTAGCTAGCTGACCATCCAGCTGACTTAACTCGTTAGCTAGCTAGCTGACTCAACCCAGCTGACTTAACACATTAGTTAACTGGCTAATTACTGATGCAATTCTGACAAACCTTTAGCTAACTAGCTAGCTGTCTTAACGAGCTGACTAAATTAGAAGCTGACTTAACTAGATGACTTAGCTAGCTGACTTAACTACTTAGCTAGATGACTTAACTGGTTGACTTAACTAGTTAGCTAGCTGATTTAACTACGTGAATTAAATAGTTAAGTAACTATTGAGCTAGTTGGATAATGAGCTGACTTTAATTAGCCAACAATTTAGGTAGCAGACTTAAGTAGCTGACTTAAAAAAATAGCTAACCAGTAAGCTAGATGACTTAGATATCTTACTTAGCTAGCTAGCTAGTTAGGTAGCTCATTTAGCTAGCTGACTTAACTAGTTGGCTAACGAGGTAGCTACCTGAATTAACAAGTTGGTTAATGAGTTAGCTAACTGTTTTAACTAGTTATTAAATGAGTTAACTAGCTGAATTAACTAGTTGTTTAACTGAGTTAGCTAGGTTACTTAACTTGGCTGACAAGTCGGCCAACTAGCTAGCTGATTTAACACGTTCACTGACTACTTAGTCAACTTGTTAACTGGCTTAGCAAGTTGGCCATTTAATCGACTGGCTGTTTAGCTTGCTTAAATAGTTGGTTGGCGAGTTGGCCCATAGTTAGTTCGTGTAAGTATTTGGATGGGTAGTTTGCTCACCTAATTAGTCGGCAGACTATTTGGCCTACTAGTTAACTCACCTTACTAGTCTGCCGTCTATTTAGCTGACCTAAAATGTTGACTGAGAAGTTAGTCCACTGCTCGGCCGATTGGTTAGCTGACTTAACTAGTTTGGCTGCTTAGTTAGCTGAAAGGTTACCTGACTTA
>NW_007243563.1:0-735 GCF_000164805.1 Carlito syrichta
TTCTTTGTTTCTCTACAACATTAACATAGTCAAACCATATAATCCAGCAATGGCAGTTTCAAATACTTTTCCAAATGACATGAAAATGTATGTTTATTCAAAATCCCAATGCGCAAGGGTTCATAGTAGTTTTATTCCTGTCAAAAACTGGAAGTAAGATATCCTAAGATAATGGATAAACAAATTGGAATTTCCACACAACTGAATGTGTTTCAGCAATAAAAATAAATTAGCTATCAAGCCATAAAAAGACATGGAGGAACGTTAAATACATAACACTAGGATGAAGCCAGTCTTTATACACTGTAAGATTCCAACTTTAAGACATTCTGGGAAAGTCTAAACTATACTGATAGTAAAAGGATCAGTGGTTGTCAAGGGTGGAGAGGGGAAAATGAATGAACTTGTGAAGCACAAGGGATTTTTTCAACAGTGAAACTATTCTGTATGATATTATATTGGGGATTTGTGACATTAGGGATTTGTCAAATCCAGTAGAATTGTAAAACTCAAAGAATGAACCGCAAGGTAAAGTATGGACATTACTTCATAATAATGTATCAATATTGGTTCATCAATTAAAACAAATATTACACAATAACTCAAGATATTAATAGGGGAAATTGTGTGCTGGGGACAAAGGGGTATATGGGAACTCTCTTTACTGTCTTCTCAATTTATCTGTAAACCTAGAACTGTCCCCAAAATACTTACCCTTGTTTATTTGTTTTATTT